>NC_042981.1:2076841-2364225 GCF_901001165.1 Salmo trutta
GTTAGCTGATGAGGAGTGAGTCGTTAGCTGAGTGTAAGGAGGAGTCAGTTAGCTGATTAGAGGAGGGAGTCAGTTTAGCTGAGTGTAGAGGAGGGAGTCAGTTAGCTGAGTGTAGGGGGAGTCAGTTAGCTGAGTAGAGGAGGGTCAGATAGCTGAGTAGAGGAGGGAGTCAGTTAGCTGAGTAGAGGAGGGAGTCAGTTAGCTGAGTAGAGGAGGGAGTCAGTTAGCTGAGTAGAGGAGCGAGTCAGTTAGCTGAGTGTAGAGGAGGGAGTCAGTTAGCTGAGTGTAGAGGAGGGAGTCAGTTAGCTGAGTAGAGGAGGAGTCAGTTAGCTGAGTAGAGGAGGGAGTCAGTTAGCTGAGTAGAGGAGGGAGTCAGTTAGCTGAGTAGAGGAGGGAGTCAGTTAGCTGAGTAGAGGAGGGAGTCAGTTAGCTGAGTGTAGAGGAGGGAGTCAGTTAGCTGATGTAGAGGAGGGTCAGTTAGCTGAGTGTAGAGGAGGGAGTCTGTTAGCTGAGTAGAGGAGGGAGTCAGTTAGCTGAGTAGAGGAGGGAGTCAGTTAGCTGAGTAGAGGGGAGTCAGTTAGCTGAGTGTAGAGAGAGGGATGTCAGTTAGCATGAGAGAGGAGCGAGTCAGTTAGCTGAGTGTAGAGGGGAGTCAGTTAGCTGAGTGTAGATGAGGGAGTCAGTATTGAGTAGAGGAGGGAGTCAGTAGCTGAGTAGAGTAGAGGAGGGAGTCAGTTAGCTGAGTAGAGGGGGAGTCAGTTAGCTGAGTAGAGGAGGGAGTCAGTTAGCTGAGTAGAGGAGGGAGTCAGTTAGCTGAGTAGAGGAGGGAGTCAGTTAGCTGAGGTAGAGGAGGGAGTCAGTTAGCTGAGTAGAGGAGGGAGTCAGTTAGCTGAGTATAGGGAGGGAGTCAGTTAGCTGAGTAGAGGAGGGAGTCAGTTAGCTGAGTAGAGGAGGGAGTCAGTTAGCTGAGTGTAGAGGAGGGAGTGCCAGTTGCTGAGTGTAGAGGAGGGAGTCAGTTAGCTGAGTGTAGAGGAGGGAGTCAGTTAGCTGAGTAGAGGAGGGAGTCAGTTAGCTGAGTGTAGAGGAGGGAGTCAGTTAGCTGAGGGTAGAGGAGGGAGTCAGTTAGCTGAGTAGAGGAGGGAGTCAGTTAGCTGAGTAGAGGAGGGAGTCAGTTAGCTGAGTGTAGAGGAGGGAGTCAGTTAGCTGAGTGGAGGAGGGAGTCAGTTAGCTGAGTGTAGAGGAGGGAGTCAGTTAGCTGAGTGTAGAGGAGGGAGTCAGTTAGCTGAGTGTAGAGGAGGAGTGAGTTAGCTGAGTGTAGAGGAGGGAGTCAGTTAGCTGAGTAGAGGAGGGAGTCAGTTAGCTGAGTGTAGAGGAGGGAGTCAGTTAGCTGAGTAGAGGAGGGAGGTCAGTTAGCTGAGTGTAGAGGAGGGAGTCAGTTAGCTGAGTGTAGAGGAGGGAGTCAGTTAGCTGAGTAGAGAGGGAGTCAGTTAGCTGAGTAGAGGAGGGAGTCCAGTTAGCTGAGTGTAGAGGAGGTAGTCAGTTAGCTGAGTGTAGAGGAGGGAGTCAGTTAGCTGAGTGTAGAGGAGGGAGTCAGTTAGCTGAGTAGAGGAGGGAGTCAGTTAGCTGAGTGTAGAGGAGGGAGTCAGTTAGCTGAGTGTAGAGGAGGGAGTCAGTTAGCTGAGTGTAGAGGAGGGAGTCAGTTAGCTGAGTGTAGAGGAGGGAGTCAGTTAGCTGAGTAGAGGAGGGAGTCAGTTAGCTGAGTGTAGAGGAGGGAGTCAGTAGCTGAGTGTAGAGGAGGGAGTTCAGTTAGCTGAGTAGAGGAGGGAGTCAGTTAGCTGAGTAGAGGAGGGAGTCAGTTAGCTGAGTGTAGAGGAGGGAGTCAGTTAGCTGAGTAGAGGAGGAGTCAGTTAGCTGAGTGTAGAGGAGGGAGTCAGTTAGCTGAGTAGAGGAGGGAGTCAGTTAGCTGAGTGTAGAGGAGGGAGTCAGTTAGCTGAGTGTAGAGGAGGGAGTCAGTTAGCTGAGTGTAGAGGAGGGGAGTCAGTTAGCTGAGTGTAGAGGAGGGAGTCAGTTAGCTGAGTAGAGGAGGGAGTCAGATAGCTGAGTAGAGGAGGAGTCAGTTAGCTGAGTAGAGGAGGGAGTCAGTTAGCTGAGTAGAGGAGGGAGTCAGTTAGCTGAGTAGAGGAGCGAGTCAGTTAGCTGAGTGTAGAGGAGGGAGTCAGTTAGCTGAGTGTAGAGGAGGGAGTCAGTTAGCTGAGTAGAGGAGGGAGTCAGTTAGCTGAGTAGAGGAGGGAGTCAGTTAGCTGAGTAGAGGAGGGAGTCAGTTAGCTGAGTAGAGGAGGGAGTCAGTTAGCTGAGTAGAGGAGGGAGTCAGTTAGCTGAGTGTAGAGGAGGGAGTCAGTTAGCTGAGTGTAGAGGAGGGAGTCAGTTAGCTGAGTGTAGAGGAGGGAGTCTGTTAGCTGAGTAGAGGAGGGAGTCAGTTAGCTGAGTAGAGGAGGGAGTCAGTTAGCTGAGTAGAGGAGGGAGTCAGTTAGCTGAGTGTAGAGGAGGGAGTCAGTTAGCTGAGTGTAGAGGAGGAGTCAGTTAGCTGAGTGTAGAGGAGGGAGTCAGTTAGCTGAGTAGAGGAGGGAGTCAGTTAGCTGAGTAGAGGAGGGAGTCAGTTAGCTGAGTAGAGGAGGGAGTCAGTTAGCTGAGTAGAGGAGGAGTCAGTTAGCTGAGTAGAGGAGGGAGTCAGTTAGCTGAGTAGAGGAGGGGAGTCAGTAGCTGAAGTAGAGGAGGGAGTCAGTTAGCTGAGTAGATGAGTTGGAGTCAGTTAGCTGAGTTGTAGAGGAGGAGTCAGTTAGCTGAGTGTAGAGGAGGGAGTCAGTTAGCTGAGTAGAGGAGGGAGTCAGTTAGCTGAGTGTAGAGGAGGGAGTCAGTTAGCTGAGTGTAGAGGAGGGAGTCAGTTAGCTGAGTGTAGAGGAGGGAGTCAGTTAGCTGAGTAGAGGAGGGAGTCAGTTAGCTGAGTAGAGGAGGGAGTCAGATAGCTGAGTGTAGAGGAGGGAGTCAGTTAGCTGAGTGGAGGAGGGAGTCAGTTAGCTGAGTGTAGAGGAGGGAGTCAGTTAGCTGAGTGTAGAGGAGGGAGTCAGTTAGCTGAGTGTAGAGGAGGGAGTCAGTTAGCTCAGTGTAGAGGAGGGAGTCAGTTAGCTGAGTAGAGGGAGTCGGTAGCTGAGTGTAGAGGAGGGAGTCAGTTAGCTGAGTAGAGGAGGAGTCAGTTAGCTGAGTGTAGAGGAGGGAGTCAGTTAGCTGAGTGTAGAGGAGGGAGTCAGTTAGCTGAGTAGAGGAGGGAGTCAGTTAGCTGAGTAGAGGAGGGAGTCAGTTAGCTGAGTGTAGAGGAGGGAGTCAGTTAGCTGAGTGTAGAGGAGGGAGTCAGTTAGCTGAGTGTAGAGGAGGGAGTCAGTTAGCTGAGTGGAGGAGGGAGTCAGTTAGCTGAGTGTAGAGGAGGGAGTCAGTTAGTGAGTGTAGAGGAGGGAGTCAGTTAGCTGAGTGTAGAGGAGGGAGTCAGTTAGCTGAGTGTAGAGGAGGGAGTCAGTTAGCTGAGTAGAGGAGGGAGTCAGTTAGCTGAGTGTAGAGGAGGGAGTCAGTTAGCTGAGTTAGAGGAGGGAGTCAGTTAGCTGAGTGTAGAGGAGGGAGTCAGTTAGCTGAGTGTAGAGGAGGGAGTCAGTTAGCTGAGTGTAGAGGAGGGAGTCAGTTAGCTGAGTAGAGGAGGGAGTCAGTTAGCTGAGTAGAGGAGGGAGTCAGTTAGCTGAGTGTAGAGGAGGGAGTCAGTTAGCTGAGTGTAGAGGAGGGAGTCAGTTAGCTGAGTGTAGAGGAGGGAGTCAGTTAGCTGAGTGGAGGAGGGAGTCAGTTAGCTGAGTGTAGAGGAGGGAGTCAGTTAGCTGAGTGGAGGAGGGAGTCAGTTAGCTGAGTGTAGAGGAGGGAGTCAGTTAGCTGAGTGGAGGAGGGAGTCAGTTAGCTGAGTGTAGAGGAGGGAGTCAGTTAGCTGAGTAGAGGAGGGAGTCAGTTAGCTGAGTGGAGTACTATAGAGTGCCCTTTTGCAAGCAGACACCACATGTGCCACATAATTCAATAAGGCCTGGATAAAGGGATATTATTAGACTGAGAGGAAAGACCACGGACGATAAATATGAATAATCATACCGAAAGATAACTTAACAGAGAACACTGAAGCTCTCTAAATGTGTCTTGCTACACACAGGACTATACAGATTGCGAGGGATTCAATCCTCCTTTCCAACAGCCAACACTCTTGATTTGAGGGGTTAGTACGAGGCGCTTCCATAAATAGTCCCCCTATTCTCTCCAGTAGAAGTTCAGGTAGTCTCCTAAATCTCTATGTTCTAGTTCATAACGCTTCCCTTTACAGACAGCTCTATGGTGGGCCATGTCTCTTCCTAACAGGCCTTCTCAATAAGGAACACGGCTTCCCTGTGGCTCAGTTGGTAGAGTATGGTGTTTACAACGCCAGCATGGTGTGTGCAACGCCAGGGTTGTGGGTTCGATTCCCACTGGGCGCCAGTACAAAAAAAATGCATGAAATTAAATGTATGAAATGTATGCATTCACTACTGTAAGTCGCTCTGGATAAGAGCGTCTGCTAAATGACGAAAATGTAAAGGGGTGATAGCCGTGTGTGTGTGTGTGTGTGTGTGTGTGTGTGTGTGTGTGTGTGCGCGCGCCAATGTAATACACACAGACGCACACTTTTGTCCATAAGGTTCAATCAGTCTTTTTTTTTTAAGGAAAACAAGGAACTTCTTGCAATTCTAAACATTTTTTTTTTTTTTTTGCTGTGGCTTATGACGTGTTCATATGCTATCTACCGGGTCCCGGGGGGGGGGGGGTCGTATGCCACTGCTGCTACTCAACACAAGCCACTGAATACTGAACATATATCCTAACGTTGGCCTATTTTAGTTTGAATGAGTTGAATGTCTTTTAGAAAATAAGCCTTTACCGCAAATTTTTTTTTTTAAGTAGTAAGTGTAGATTTTGCCTACAGCACACTCAAGTACCCCCCTTCCTCTCAGAATACCACCCTGGAGCCTACAGCCATCAATGACGAAAGTGGTTGACGACAATAAACGACAGCACTTGAAATAGCTGTCCTGCCAGTCCGCTCAACCACTACTAACTAGGCTACAGCTGAACATCTCTTATGAGATAGCAGCATTTCAGCACCACAGGTCAAAGACAGATCCTTCTTTCAAAGGAAAATCTAGAGATCGATCTGTTTCATAAACTAGTTGATTACAGCATATTATAAAAAATAAATAAAAAAAAACTAAACATAGATTACAGGAAATATGGATTTTGAACGACCGAGGAACGTGTCATTTTTTGACTTTGCCGGCGGGGTTCAACTACTCCGTGGAGAGGACGCCAGGTCAATCCTCCCTGTTATTCTGATAGGAATATGTTGGACTGGAGTCATAGGGAACCTATTGATACTACTGAGTCTCATCCACGACCTGAGAAACGGGACAGCATCTGAAATCAAAGCGCTACTTGCCGGTCTGAGTTCTACAGACCTATTGATCATACTGCTGTGTGCACCTGTGCGCGCAGTCACCTACTACAGACAGACCTGGATCTTGGGAAGCTTGTTGTGCCAAACAGCGGATTGGTTTCAGCACTCCTGCCTGATCGCCAAAACGTTCACCCTGGCGGCCACAACCAGGGCAAGATTTAACTTTGTTTCAAGCTCCTCTGATGGCAAATATTTTAGCCACATGCAAATCTATGGAACCCTAGTGTTCATTTGGATAGCATCACTGGTCTCCTCCACCCCTCTTACGATATTCACGTCTTTACAGCCATACCGTGACGTCAAGCTGTGCGTAACCGAAATACCATTTTGCGCATCTGGGTTCATGGATGTGTTCTACAAGATCTACCCAACCCTAACTTACGTGGTGCCCATTCTCTTTACCGTTGTGCACTACACCAAGACGCTACTGGACACGAAGCCGAAGGAGGGTACCCTTGACGTGACCAGTGTTCAACCCCAGAACAAAGAGGCCACTGCGGTGTGGTTATCTGTCAGTGTGGCCAACGCGCTCATGCTACTGCCTGAATGGATCTCGTGGACTTGGGTTCGGCTGGGATACAGTAACAACTATACACCTCCTGTGGGGTGCGTCATCTTCTCTCAGGTCCTTATGTACTCATGTAGCTCTCTGTCTCCCGTCATATTCCTCACCGGACATGACGACGTGCGTCACGGGCTCAACGGTCTGTGGCTTTTCAGAACGTGCAGACGCTCGAAACGCAACGTTATTAGCACAGGTCCAAATATGGAGGAGGACGGTGCAGAGGGAAAAGGGGCCATTGTCGTCTATCCGCTAGTGGACTTGAAACACGCTTCTTTGGAGACGCCAGAGGGGCGCAATCTGCGCACAGACACTGTAGCGCGGAAGATTTTTCCTGACTTGGAACACTTTTGGACAGAGCGGGTGAATACACAAGATCCAATTCCGTGGGAGTCACAGGAGGAAAAATCATACTTTAAATCATGAATTGATCTGAGCTGACTGTCAGACGGACGATTTTGGGATGAATATATTTTTGTTGTCCCACAGATGATATTTGGAAATAGTCCTCTTTCTGCTTTATATGCGTTAGCCTAACTATTGTATTTAAGATCACATATTTTTCGCATTATTCAATTCGCTGCTTCAATTTCAGTAGCCTACCTGTCCAAGTTGTGCATGAGAGTTCAGTTGCGTGGTCTCAGTGGTTAGTCTCATTAATTAGAGTAGGCTGCCTACACAAGTCGCATTTAACTTAAATATGAAATTACATTAAATATGATTAGAATGTAGTTTACTACAGTGTCTGTAAATAAATATTGATAAAGGAACAAAGATGGTGCTCATCCAACGTGAGTCGAAGTACAATGAAAAACATGTAATTGTGATTGAAAAGGAAAAGGCACAACGCGCAGATAGGTTAGGTTACTATGGTGACCATAGGTTAGGTTACCATGGTGACCATATGTTAGGTTACTATGGTGACCATAGTTTAGGTTACTATGGTGACCATAGGTTAGGCTACTATGGTGACCATAGGTTAGGTTACCATGGTGACCATAGGTTAGGTTACCATGGTGACCATAGGTTAGGCTGCTATGGTGACCATAGGTTAGGTTACTATGGTGACCATAGGTTAGGCTGCTATGGTGACCATAGGTTAGGTTACTATGGTGACCATAGGTTAGGCTGCTATGGTGACCATAGGTTAGGCTGCTATGGTGACCATAGGTTAGGCTGCTATGGTGACCATAGGTTAGGTTACTATGGTGACCATAGGTTAGGCTGCTATGGTGACCATAGGTTAGGCTGCTATGGTGACCATAGGTTAGGCTGCTATGGTGACCATAGGTTAGGCTGCTATGGTGACCATAGGTTAGGCTGCTATGGTGACCATAGGTTAGGCTGCTATGGTGACCATAGGTTAGGTTACAATGGTGACCATAGGTTAGGTTACCATGGTGACCATAGGTTAGGTTACTATGGTGAGCGAGCGTTGCGCCTTTTCAGTATTACCCATTTATTTGACTCTGCCGGCAAATCGTCCTCCTAAAAAGAACGGCTCTATCCTTATAGGCCTGAGCAAAACGGAGCAAGTGTCGCTGTCATCATTCTGGCTGCTTCCAGTTCAGTAGCCATATACCTGTACGATCAGGTGCTCGTGTGGACTCTATTAAATAGAGTGGGCTATAGCCTACGCATGGGCGGAGAAGCACGGTGACAGTTATCGTGCCAAAGAAATGTACTTCCTAAATAGGCCCATGGCTAAGCTATAGTTTACCACATTGCTTAGAAAGGCTTAAATATTGATCACCCATATTTCTCAGTCTGAAAATCTTCCCACTCCTAAAAGGTAGGCTATAAAAAATAGAGAAAGTGCAAGTCTCTCCAACTCTGCTCTCTTCAAACTACATCTAGCATATTGGCTGATGTAGCCCAGAAACACAGATAGCCTACTAAAGGGCCATGTGAGAATCTCTTGTAATTTAAACTGTTTCTTAAGTTATTTTTGCGCATTTGATATTGCCTACAGGGCACAACATTTCTGGGACCATGGCTGGCAGGTGAGCTGGATCACTATACGCCTAAAATAACATTGTGGGACTGTGGTCGACCAGTTGTTGTGGTAGTGGGGCCTCAATATTAGGAAGGTGTTCCTAATGTTTGGTATAGTCAGTGTATTTCTACATCATTACACTGTAAGTACAATGTAAAATACCTTGCTATCGGAGCCACTTGATGTAAAATGGGACCAATCAGAGGCCACATAGTAGGCTTCACACAAACTGTCATTCCGCTCTGTGGTTTCCACATTGTCCTAAATCCAGCAGGCTGAACACACAAAAAAAATGCAATTTCAGAATGTTGGGGAGACATGGTAGTAGGTGCCAAAAACACCGGTTTGAGGTGGTGGTATACTCAGTGTATATCTACACCATTACACTGTAAGTACAATGTACATACATAGTCTTCCCTGTGGCTCAGTTGGTAGAGCATGGTGTTTGCAATGCCAGCATGGTGTTTGCAACGCCAGGGTTGTGGGTTCGATTCCCACGGGGGGCCAGTACAAAAGAAATGCATGAAATTAAATGTGTGAAATGTATGCATTCACTACTGTAAGTCGCTCTGGATAAGAGTGTCTGCTAAGTGACTAAAATGTACATACCTTGCTATAAGGGCCACTTGATATAAACTGGGACCCAACAGGGCCATATAGTAGGCTTGATATAAACTGGGACCCAACAGGGCCATATAGTAGACTTGATATAAACTGGGACCCAACAGGGCCATATAGTAGGCTTGATATAAACTGGGACCCAACAGGGCCATATAGTAGGTAGCCTCTGGGTCAAGCTCCTGAACTGTAATCATTTTCTCCCGCAGTGTAATGATTATTATGTTCTATAAATAACTGGTCGTGTTTGGTGTAGTGATTCATATGTTCTGTAAATAACTGGTCGTGTTTGGTGTAGTGATTAATATGATTGATAAATAACTGGTCGTGTTTGGTGTAGTGATTATTATGTTCTATAAATAACTGGTCGTGTTTGGTGTAGTGATTATTATGTGTTACAAATAACTGGTCGTGTTTGGTGTAGTGATTCATATGATTGATAAATAACTGGTCGTGTTTGGTGTAGTGATTAATATGTTCTGTAAATAACTGGTCGTGTTTGGTGTAGTGATTAATATGATTGATAAATAACTGGTCGTGTTTGGTGTAGTGATTAATATGATTGAAAAATAACTGGTCGTGTTTGGTGTAGTGATTATTATGATTGATAAATAACTGGTCGTGTTTGGTGTAGTGATTAATATGATTGATAAATAACTGGTCGTGTTTGGTGTAGTGATTAATATGTTCTATAAATAACTGGTCGTGTTTGGTGTAGGGATTAATATGATTGATAAATAACTGGTCGTGTTTGGTGTAATGGCAGATAGGGTATTTCCGTGTGTGTGGTTACATTGAACACAGAGCATAGATGGATAGGTAATGCTGATTTTAATAAGATTTTTAAAGTAACTTATCTTATTCACATGATTGATTGATTGATTGATTCATGTATATGATTGATTGATTGATATATATGATTGATTGATTCATGTATATGATTGATTGATTCATGTATATGATTGATTGATTGATATATATGATTGATTGATTCATGTATATGATTGATTGATTGATTAATATATTTGATTGATTGATGTATATGATTGATTGATTGATTAATGTAGAGTATATGATTGATTGATTCATGTATATGATTGATTGATTGATTAATATATTTGATTGATTGATATATATGATTGATTGATCAATTGATTATTGTATATGATTGATCGACGTTGTTCTAAAAAAACAATCAGCACAAATGTTGTTACACCAATCTACAAAATGTAGAACGCAGATGATCTTGTTCCAGTTTCTATAAAGTAGATTTCAATTTGACTTACTATATCATAATCACATTATTGACTCATTCATTCATTGATTTTATCTGAAGAATAGACATCATAAAGACATCAAATAACCCCCCAAAAAATACTAATTCCATACACCGATCTACGAAATATTTCCCTCATCCTCCAGCTTTAACAGAATCTTGTCCCGGAGGTACACGGCTCGTTCCTCCTCTCTGTCTCTGTAGAAGGACGAACAGATCTTCCTCCTGATCCTCCTGGAGAACACCTGACATAATAACATCGTAATATTGATACATGGCATTTGCAGAAGCTTTTATCCAAAGATATACGTAGAGTAGTAACATTTTGAAATGGGTGGCAGCAGGTATCGTACCCGCAAGCTACACAGGATCACCTCTCACCTCTCCCAGAATCATGACCAGGGCGGTGAGGAAGAGGGCTGCGATGATGGAGATGACAGACGGGTCTGGGGGGGATAGGGGATGAACGCAGTCCGGGGGCAACAGTAGGATCCCGTAGCGATACTTTTTGTTCAGTTGTCCCACAGGTTCATGGATTAAACCAATGATTTGGATTGTAATCTAAAAAAACAGACAGGGGGTGGAGTTTAGTGGATGGTAAAACAACTGATACTGTTGATACAGGTAACGTAACCAGGTAACGTAACCAGGAAACTGTGACGGGTGTCGTTGGGTAGAGGGGACCAAGGCGCAGCGGGTTGCATGTTCATCATAATATTTAATAATAATTTGTGAACACGGAAAAATACAAGAAAACAAAGAACGACAGACCGACAGTTTCACAGGCTAAATAAATAACAGCAGTGCGAAATACAAATACCCACAAAATCCCCAGGTGAAAACACGCAACTAATATATGACTCCCAATCAGGAACAACGACGTAGAGCTGTTCCTGATCGGGAGCCACACAAACCACACAGAAATAAACAAACTAGAAAACCAACCTAGAATACAAAACCCAGAACATACACCAAAACCCCGTAATACATAAATAAAACACCCCTCTACAATACTCATAACCCCCGAACCACATAAAACAAATACCCTCTGCCACGTCCTGACCAACCTACAAATACAAATAACCCCTATACTGGTCAGGACGTGACAGTAACGGAACCAGGTAACGTGAACAGGTAACGTGAACAGGTAACGTGAACAGGTAACGTAACCAGGTAACGTAACCAGGTAACGTAACCAGGTAACGTAACCAGGTAACGTAACCAGGTAACGTGAACAGGTAACGTGAACAGGTAACGTGAACAGGTAACGTAACCAGGTAACGTAACCAGGTAACGTAACCAGGTAACGTGAACAGGTAACGTGAACAGGTAACGTGAACAGGTAACGTAACCAGGTAACGTGAACAGGTAACGTGAACAGGTAACGTAACCAGGTAACGTAACCAGGTAACGTAACCAGGTAACGTGAACAGGTAACGTCACCAGGTAACGTGAACAGGTAACGTCACCAGGTAACGTCACCAGGTAACGTAACCAGGTAACGTAACCAGGTAACGTAACCAGGTAACGTAACCAGGTAACGTGAACAGGTAACGTGAACAGGTAACGTGAACAGGTAACGTGAACAGGTAACGTGAACAGGTAACGTAACCAGGTAACGTGAACAGGTAACGTCACCAGGTAACGTGAACAGGTAACGTCACCAGGTAACGTCACCAGGTAACGTAACCAGGTAACGTAACCAGGTAACGTAACCAGGTAACGTAACCAGGTAACGTGGAACAGGTAACGTAACCAGGTAACGTAACCAGGTAACGTAACCAGGTAACGTGAACAGGTAACGTCACCAGGTAATGTGAACAGGTAACGTCACCAGGTAACGTCACCAGGTAACGTAACCAGGTAACGTAACCAGGTAACGTAACCAGGTAACGTACAGACCTAGAGATTTTCATTGAGGCTGGCATAAGACTTAGTCTGCTTGAAGTTTTGTTATATTTCTCAAATTGTGACTGAATATCAAAATAAAATAAAATTGTATTTGTCACATGCTTCGTAAACAACAGCGGTAAACTAACAGTGAAATGCTGACTTATGGGCCATTCCCAACAATGCAGAGAGAAAAATAGAGAAATAAAAGAAAAATGATAACACAAGGAATAAATACACAATGAGTAACGATATATATAATATATAGACAGGGTACCAGTACTGATTTGATGTAGTGGGGTACGAGGTAGTTGAGGTAGATACATGTAGGTACATATAGGTAAGGATAAAATGACTAGGCAACAGTAGCAGCAGAGTATGTGATGAGTCTGAAGAGTTAGTGCATAAAGGGTCCATGCGGATAGTCCGGGTTGGTTAACTATTTAACTAACTATTTATCAGTCTTATGGTTGGGGGTAGAAGCTGTTCAGCGTCCTGTTGGTTCCAGACTTGGCTCATCGGTATCACCTGCTGTGGGGTAGCAGACAGAACAGTCTATGACTTGGGTGGCTGGAGTCTTTGACCATTTTTAGGGTGTTCCTTTGACACTGCCTGGTATAGAGGTCCTGGATGGCAGGGAGCTCGGCCCCAGTGATGCACTGGGCCGTACTCACCACCCTCTGTAGCGCCTTGCGGTCGGATGCCAAGCAGTTGCCATACCAGGCGGTGATGCAGCCAGTCAGGATGCTCTCAATGGTGCAGCTGTAGAACTTTTTGAGGATCTGACGGCCCGTGCCGAATCTTTTCAGCCTCCTAAGGGGGAGACGCGTTGTCGTGCCTTCTTCACAACTGTGTTGGTGTGTGTGGACCATGATAATTCCTTAGTGAAGTGGATACTGAGGAACTTGAAGCTCTCTACCTGCTCCACTACAGCCCCATCAATGTGGATGGGGGCATGCCGGCCCACAATCAATTATTTTGTCTTAATGACGTTGAGGGAGAGGTTGTTGTCCTGGCACCACACTGCCAGGTCTCTGACCTCCTCCCTATAGGCTGTCTCGTCGTTGTCGGTGATCACTGTTGTGTCATCAGCAAACTTAATGATGGTGTTGGAGTCGTGCCTGGCCATGCAGTCATGAGTGAACAGGGAGTACAGGAGGGGACTGAGCACGCACCCCTGAGGGTTCCTAGTGTTGAGGATCAGCGTGGCGGATGTGTTGTTACCTACCCTTACCACCTGGGGGCGGCCCGTCAGGAAGTCCAGGATTCAGTTGCAGAGGGAGGTGTTTAGTCCCAGGGTCCTTAGCTTAATGATGAGCTTCGTGGGCACTATGGTGTTGAACGCTGAGCTGTAGTCAATGAATAGCATTCTCACATAAGTGTTTGTTTTGTCCAGGTGTGAAAGGGCAGTGTGGAGTGCAAGAGATTACATCATCTGTGGATCTATTGGGGCAGTATGCAAATTGGAGTGGGTCTGGGGTTTTTGGGATAATGATGTTGATGTGAGCCATTACCAGCCTTTCAAAGCACTTCATGGCTACAGATGTGAGTGCTACGGGTCGGTAGTCATTTAGGCAGGTTACCTTAGTGTTCTTGGGTACAGGCACTATGGTGGTCTGCTTGAAACATGTTGGTATTACAGACTCGGACAGGGAGAGGTTGAAAATGTCAGTGAAGACACTTGCAGTTGGTCAGCGCATGCTCGGAGTACACGTCCTGGTAATCCGTCTGGCCCTGCGGCCTTGTGAATGTTGACCTGTTTAAAGGTCTTACTCACATCGGCTACGGAGAGCGTGATCACATTTGCCAAATGGAGGGCGAGGGAGAGCTTTGAACATGTCTCTGTGTGTGGAGTAAAGGTGGTCTAGAGTTTTTCCCCTCTGGTTGCACATTTAACATGCTGGTAGAAATTAAGTAAAACGGACTTAAGTTTCCCTGCATTAAAGTCCCCGGCCACTAGGAGCGCCGCCTCTGGATGAGCGTTTTCCTGTTTGCTTATGGCGTATACAGCTGGTTGAGGGCGGTCTTAGTGCCAGCATCGGTTTGTGGTGGTAAATAGACGGCTACGAAGAATATAAATGAAAACTCTCTTGGTAGATGGTGTGGTCTTCAGCTTATCATGAGACACTCTACCTCATGCGAGCAAAACCTTGAGACTTTCTTAGATATTGTTCACCAGCTGTTGTTTACAAATATACATAGCTCACTACCCTTTGTCTTACCAGAGGCTGCTGTTCTATCCTGCCGATAGAGTGTATAACCCGCCAGCTGTATGTTATTCATGTCGTCGTTCAGCCACGACTCGGTGAAACATAAGATATTACAGTTTTTAATGTCCCGTTGGTAGGATATACGTGCTTGTAGTTCGTCCATTTTATTACCCAGCGATTGTACGTTGGCCAATAGTACCGATGGCAAAGGCAGATTAATCACTCGTCGCCGGATCCTTACAAGGCACCCAATCTCCTTCCGCGATATCTCCATATTTTTTCTTCTGCGAATGCCGTGGGGGGGGGGGGCTCGTCGGGTGTCTGGAGTAAACACCTCTCGTCCGACTCATTAAAGAAAAATCTTTGTCCAGTTCGAGGTGAGTAATTGCTGTTCTGATGTCCAGAAGCTATTTTCGTTCATAAGATACAGTAGCAGCAACACTATGTACAAAATGAGTTCTGATTGAATATACTGACCTTCACATGGGGTGAGATGGTAATTCTGATTAAATATACTGACCTTCACATGGAGTGAGATGGTAGTGTTCACCTCAGGAATGTCCTGTGCCCAGCTCAGAGATGTCTGCAGGACAGAGTAGATGAGGTGGTCGAGCCCTAGGACCAGGGCACATACCAGGCAGTAGAAGCCCAGGATGGTGCCTCCCCACAGGCATCGTCTCAGCTCCCTCTGTGTCATCCTCCAGCCCCTGGTCCTCACCAGCCTCTTCCTGTAATCAATCAATCAATCAATCAAATGTACTTTATATAGCCCTTTTTACATCAGTTGTTGGTACAAAGCGCTCTACAGATACCCAGCCTGGACCTGAAGAGACCTACAGGTTTCCCACCTGTATGCCTCTGGGAACTCCTCCACTCCCCGGGCCCTCAGTAACTCCTGTAGCCGGCCTGTCTGATACACATTGTCGTGCTTTAGGTCTGTGAGATACCTGAGGAAAAGAAGGGAACTCTAACTCCTCTTGTCTAAACTTGAACCAAAACTCAATCACATCAAATGTATTTTATAAATCCTTTTTACATCAGGCAGTTTACAGATACCCGTCCAAAAGAGCAAGCCTCCCTAGAAGAAGGAGACCTACAGTAGGTAGGCAGGAACCTAGAAAGAAACCTAGAGAGGAACCAGGCTCAGAGGGGTGACCAGTTCTCTTCAGGCTATATTGGGTAGTTTACCTGGCCAGGTAACTGACAGAGCTCCCCAGCAGCAGCATGATGAAGGACGAGGCGATGACCTTCTGGGCCACGTGACCTGTGACCTCCAGAGTATCCTGTGTAATGGAGTTAAGAATTTGCTTTAAGTTCACTCCATATCTTGCTGAAAATGTCTTCAATGGTGCCATCGAAAAGATTCCTTTTTTTTGGTGGCACAACTGATTGGTATGTTTTCAAGGAGGACGGTCGAGTGTGTTCGCGATCAGAGGACCACTGATGAAGTGAAGTTGTTAGCAGCACACTGATGTTGGTTTTCACCTGAAGCAGAATTGCGTTATTGAAAACGAAGACTGTTGCTTGTGGCTAGATACTGTATGTTCAAATAGCGTCAGGATTTTTTTGTTTTTGCTAACTCCGACAATAACCCTTTCCTAACCTCAACCTAATTCTCCTAAATTGCTACATTAATTCTTCTAACCTTCTGAGTAAGTTCTCCTAACCTGCTATAAAAAAAAGTAAAAGTCTGCTGTACTCCATCTAGTCGAAACCGGCAGGCCTGCCCGCAGAACAACGTGAGTTTCCAATAACACGATACACCTCACCTGCATGGCTTTGAACTTAGCCTTCAATCTGGCCGAGGCGTTTCTCATACCCCTCTTCATCTCCTCGACGTCCACTTTCTGATCGAGCTGCAAGAACTGGTTGCTGTTCACAATTTTCGGCACGGTTCCGATGAAATCCTTCAAGTCGTGTAGGGCGTTGTTTACTTGACTGGTGGAGGCCAGGATTCTCTCGGCGGAGCTGCGGGAGAATAAATGCTACCATTTAAAAAAGTGTGTTATCTAGAGCCACATTTATTTATTTTCCACGATATAGCACATAATATTTTCCATACAGCTGGTTCTTAAAGAGTTTAGTCTGCTTCTTGATTAATTAACATCTCTCCTTCATGCTTCAGGGGAGAGCGGGGTAAGTTGAGCACAGGCGGTTGGTGGCACCTTAATTGGGGAGGATGGGCTCGTGCTAATGGCTGGAGCCAAAGGCCAAAGGCTAAGTTGAGTCAATGGCCACCATACCCATACAAACGATGATTACATGTGGTCCGTTTTTATGGGTAACATGTATAGCATTTTTGCAGTGAGTCATGCATATGAACTCAACTCAGAGAACTTGCCAACAAATTGGTCAAGAAATGGAAGGGTAGAGAGATGTGATGTTGAACACAGAGATCTACAGAAAGTATTCAGACCCCTTGACTTTTTCCACATTTTCTCAGGTTACAGCCTTATTCTAACATTGATGATATCTTTTTTTCCCCTCATCAATCTACACACATTACCCCATAATAACAAAGCAAAAACAGGATTTTATTCAAATAAGAAACTGAAATATCACATTTACATAAGTATTCAGACCTTTTTACTCAGTATTTATTTGTATTTTTTTAAACCTTTATTTAACTAGGCAAGTCAGTTAAGAACAAATTCTTATTTACAATGACGGCCTACACCGACCAAACCCAGACGATGCTGTGCGCCGCCCTATGGGGCTCCCAATCACGGCCGGTTGTGATACAGCCTGGATATGAACCAGGGTGGCTGTAGTGACGCCACTAGCACTGAGACGCAGTGCCTTAGGCCAAAGCACCTTTGGCAGCGATTACAGCACTGAGTCTTCTTGGGTATTTACATTTTTTTGTCATTTTGGGTATGACGCTACAAGCTTGGCACACCTGTATTTGGGGAGATTCTCCCATTCTTCTCTGCAGATTCTCTCAAGCTCTGTCAGGTTGGATGGGGAGCGTTGCTGCACAGCTATTTTCAGGTCTCTCCAGAGATCTTAGATCGGGATCAAGTCGAGGCTTTGGCTGGGCCACTCAAGGACATTCAGAGACTTGTCCTGAAGCCACTCATGTGTTGTCTTGGCTGTGTGCTTCGGGTCGTTGTCCTGTTGGAAGGTGAACCTTCGCCCCAGTCTGAGGTCCTGAACGCTCTGGACCAGGTTTTCATCAAGGATGAACTTTCTGTACTTTCTCTCTGTACTTTGCTCCGTTCATCTTTGCCTTGATCCTGACTAGTCTCCCAGTCTCTGCCGCTGTAAAACATCCCCACAGCATGATGCTGCCGCCACCATGCTTCACCGTAGGGATGGTGCCAGGTTTCCTCCAGACGTGACGCTTGGCATTCAGGCCAAATAGTTCAATGTTGGTTTCATCAGACCAGAGAATCTTCTTTCTCATGTTCTGAGAGTCTTTATGTGCCTTTTGGCAAACTCCATGCAGGCTGTCATGTGCCTTTTACTGAGGAGTGACTTCCGTCTGGCCAGTCTACCATAAAGGCCTGATTGGTGGAGTGCTAAAGAGATGGTTGTTCTTCTGGAAGGTTCTCCCATTTCTTTTTTTTTTACTTATTTTGTTTATTTAGCCATTATTTAACTAGGCAAGTCAGTTAAGAAGAATTATTTACAATGACGGCCTACCAAAAGACAAAAGGCCTCCTGCGTGGGCTGGGATAAAAACAATAATTATAGTACAAAACACACATCATGACAAGAGAGACAACACAACACTACATAAAGAGAGACCTAAGACAACAACATAGCAAGGCAGCAACACATGACAACACAGCATGGTAGCAACACCACATGACAACACAGCATGGTAGCAACACCACGTGACAACACAGCATGGTAGCAACACCACATGACAACACAGCATGGTAGCAACACCACATGACAACACAGCATGGTAGCAACACCACATGACAACACAGCATGGTAGCAACACAACATGTTACAAACGTTATTGGAAAGGGCAAGAAGGTAGAGAGAACAATACATCACGTGAAGCAGCCACAACTGTCAGTAAGAGTGTCCATGATTGAGTCTTTGAAAGAAGAGAAAACTGTCCAGTTTGAGTGTTTGTTGCAGCTCGTTCCAGTCGCTAGCTGCAGTGAACTGAAAAGAGGAGCGACCCAGGGATGTGTGTGTTTTGGGGACCTTTAACAGAATGTGACTGGCAGAACGGGTGTTGTATGTGGAGGATGAGGGCTGCAGTAGAAATCTCAGATAGGGGGGTGTGAGGCCTAAGAGAGCTTTATAAATAAGCATCAACCAGTGGGTCTTGCAACAGGTATACAGAGATGACCAGTTTACAGAGGAGTACAGAGTGCAGTGATGTGTCCTGTAAGGAGTATTGGTGGCAAATCTGATGGCCGAATGGTAAAGAACATCTAGCCGCCCAAGAGCACCCTTACCTGCCAATCTATAAATTATGTCTCCGTAATCTAACATGGGTAGGATGGTCATCTGAATCAGGGTTAGTTTGGCAGCTGGGGTGAAAGAGAAGCGATTACGATAGAGGAAACCAAGTCTAGATTTAACTTTAGCCTGCAGCTTTGATATGTGCTGAGAGAAGGACAGTGCACCGTCTAGCCATACTCCCAAGTACTGTATGAGGTGACTACCTCAAGCTCTAAACCCTCAGAGGTCGTAATCACACCTGTGGGGAGAGGGGCATTCTTCTTACCAAACCACATGACCTTTGTTTTGGAGGTGTTCAGAACAAGGTTAAGGGTAGAGAAAGCTTGTTGGACACTAAGAAAGCTTTGTTGTAAAGCATTTAACACAACTGATTGGCTCAAATGCACAAGGAAAGAAATTCCACAAATTAACTTTTAAGAAGGCCCACCTGTTTAATGAAATGCATTCCAGGTGACTACCTCATGAAGCTGGTTGAGAGAATGCCAAGAGTGTGCAAAGCTGTCATCAAGGCAAAAGGTGGCTATTGGAAGAATCTCAAATTTAAAATAGATTTTGATTTGTTGTAACGCCCTGGCCATAGAGAGGGGTTTTTTGTTCTTTATTTTGGTTAGGCCAGGGTGTTACATTGGGTGGGCGTTCTATGTTCTGTTTCTATGTGTTTGTATTTCTTTGTTTTGGGCCGTGTGTGGCTCCCAAATCAGGCACAGCTGAAGTTCGTTGTTGTTGATTGGGAGTCACACATAAGTGCATGTTTTTCCATTGGGGTTTTGTGGGTAATTGTTTCTGTCATTGTGTTTCACCTGACAGGACTGTTTGGCTGTCGGTTTTTCTTGTTTTGTTTATATAGTGTTCTTTCTTAATTAAATATGATGAACACTAACTCCGCTGCGTTTTGGTCCACTCTCTCTTCAGACAGCCCTTACATTTGTTTAACACTTTTTTGCTTGTTACATGATTCCATATGTGTTATTTCATAGTTTTGATGTCTTCACTATTATTCTACTAGGTAGAAAATAGTAAAAAATAAAGAAAAACCCTTGAATGAGTAGGTGTGTCCAAACTGTTGACTGGTACTGTATATAAATGCCATAAGTACAGAAATGGTTCGCTCAGTGGGAAATGAATATCCAACTAGTCAGTGACAACTGTGTGGAGATTTGGCATTTGTGACAGCAAAACATGTAATCCATTATATCTGCATGTTTGTGAAAGAGTGTTCGTAGCTTTGAATTGTTTCAAACCATTCTGACGTTAATAAAAGAGCCTCTTCAGATCCCCCTTGTTTCACAAAACACCGTTCTATCTAAGCCCTCGTTAATCACACAGCCTAGCTGGTATCAATGGATGCGGAAGAAATCAACTAATTCAATGGTACAACCCAGAAGTCTGAAGCTCAAACACACAATGTTTAAAAGGGGTTAGATGTCCAAAACACTTCCATTAATATGAACATTGGTAATTGTAGTCCTATAACTAAAATATTAACTCTGTAGTCCAAAACACTTCCATTGATATGAACATTGGTAATTGTAGTCCTATAACTAAAATATGTAGTCAGTCAGGCCCTACACATACTCCTCGTCTCCTTCTCAAAACCCAATGGAGGAGAAGGTCAGAGGGGAGGGACCTTTGGCTTTCTCATCCAATGGGTTTTGAGACGGAGACGAGGAGAGAGAGGATGCAAATGAGATATTCCAAATGAGAAGGCAGCACGCCTCCCAGGGGTGAGTCCCTTATGTCATGAAGCTGGGAGGGCTACCACGGGACAATGGGGGGGAGGAGCACTTCATCAGATCAACAGAGGGGCTCACCTGTGGGAGGAGCACTTCATCAGATCAACAGAGGGGCTCACCTGTGGGAGGAGCACTTCATCAGATCAACAGAGGGGCTCACCTGTGGGAGGAGCACTTCATCAGATCAACAGAGGGGCTCACCTGTGGGAGGAGCACTTCATCAGATCAACAGAGGGGCTCACCTGTGGGAGGAGCACTTCATCAGATCAACAGAGGGGCTCACCTGTGGGAGGAGCACTTCATCAGATCAACAGAGGGGCTCACCTGTGGGAGGTGCACTTGATCAGATCAACAGAGGGGCTCACCTGTGGGAGGAGCACTTGATCAGATCAAACGAGGGGCTCACCTGTGGGAGGTGAACTTGATCAGATCAAACGAGGGGCTCACCTGTGGGAGGTGCACTTGATCAGATCAACAGAGGGGCTCACCTGTGGGTGGTGCACTTGATCAGATCAACAGAGGGGCTCACCTGTGGGAGGAGCACTTGATCAGATCAAACGAGGGGCTCACCTGTGGGAGGAGCACTTGATCATGTCAACGGAGCGGCTCAAGTTCTTGGTCATGTTGGGGATGCAGCTGGTCACCACGACAACCAGGGCGGTGGAGACGAGGATCTTCCTGCCCTGTTTGTAGGGTTGCAATGATGACACCAGGAAGTATCGCCGTACCAGGGAGTACCATGGCAAGGAAACAAAACATGAAGCTGGATTTAAATTTCCTGAGGAAACAAGTAAATAGCCTTGTTCGAGCTACAACCAACGGCTCATAGAAGCAGGAACCAACGGCTCATAGGAGCAGGAACCAACGGCTCATAGGAGCTGGAACCAACGGCTCATAGGAGCTGGAAACAACAGCTCATAGGAGCTGGAACCAACAGCTCATAGGAGCAGGACCCAACGGCTCATAGGAGCAGGACTTAACGGCTCATAGGAGCTACAACCAACGGCTCATAGGAGCAGGAACCAACGACTCATAGGAGCAGGAACCTAGGCAGCTAGATGTACCAGTACAACGCCTGGACAAGACGCTAGTCTATCACAGGGTCCTGATGAAGACAGTCCTGCCATTAGAAACACTACTAGTCTATCACAGGTTTCTGATTAAGACAGTCCTGCCATTAGAAACACTACTAGTCAATCACAGGGTCCTGATGAAGACTGTCCTACCATTAGAAACTCTTCTAGTCTATCACAGAGTCCTGATGAAGACAGTCCTACCATTAGAAACACTACTAGTCAATCACAGGGTCCTGATGAAGACAGTCCTACCATTAGAAACTCTACTAGTCTATCACAGAGTCCTGATGAAGACAGTCCTGCCATTAGAAACACTACTAGTCAATCACAGAGTCCTGATGAAGACAGTCCTACCATTAGAAACACTACTAGTCAATCACAGGGTCATGATGAAGACAGTCCTGCCATTAGAAACACTACTAGTCTATCACAGGGTCCTGATGAAGACTGTCCTACCATTAGAAACACTACTAGTCAATCACAGGGTCCTGATGAAGACAGTCCTGCCATTAGAAACACTACTAGTCAATCACAGGGTCCTGATGAAGACTGTCCTACCATTAGAAACACTACTAGTCTATCACAGGGTCCTCATGAAGACAGTCCTGCCATTAGAAACACTACTAGTCTATCACAGAGTCCTAATGAAGACAGTCCTACCATTAGAAACACTACTAGTCAATCACAGGGTCCTGATAAAGACAGTCCTACCATTAGAAACACTACTAGTCAATCACAGGGTCATGATGAAGACAGTCCTGCCATTAGAAACACTACTAGTATATCACAGGTTTCTGATTAAGACAGTCCTACCATTAGAAACACTACTAGTCAATCACACAGTCCTAATGAAGACAGTCCTACCATTAGAAACACTACTAGTCTATCACAGGGTCCTGATGAAGACAGTCCTACCATTAGAAACACTACTAGTCAATCACAGGGTCCTGATGAAGACAGTTCTACCATTAGAAACACAACTAGTCTATCACAGAGTCCTGATGAAGACAGTCCTACCATTAGAAACACTACTAGTCAATCACAGGGTCCTGATGAAGACTGTCCTACCATTAGAAACACTACTAGTCTATCACAGGGTCCTGATGAAGGCAGTCCTACCATTAGAAACACTACTAGTCAATCACAGGGTCCTGATGAAGAAAGTCCTACCATTAGAAACTCTACTAGTCAATCACAGAGTCCTGATGAAGACAGTCCTACCATTAGAAACACTACTAGTCTATCACAGGGTTCTGATGAAGACAGTCCTACCATTAGAAACACTACTAGTCAATCACAGGGTCATGATGAAGACAGTCCTACCATTAGAAACACTACTAGTCTATCACAGGGTCATGATGAAGACAGTCCTACCATTAGAAACACTACTAGTCTATCACAGGGTCCTGATGAAGACAGTCCTACCATTAGAAACACTACTAGTCTATCACAGGTTTCTGATTAAGACAGTCCTACCATTAGAAACACTACTAGTCAATCACAGGGTCCTGATGAAGACTGTCCTACCATTAGAAACACTACTAGTCAATCACAGGGTCCTGATGAAGACTGTCCTACCATTAGAAACACTACTAGTCAATCACAGGGTCCTGATGAAGACAGTCCTACCATTAGAAACTCTACTAGTCTATCACAGAGTCCTGATGAAGACAGTCCTGCCATTAGAAACACTAGTAGTCTATCACAGAGTCCTAATGAAGACAGTCCTACCATTAGAAACACTACTAGTCAATCACAGGGTCCTGATGAAGATAGTCCTACCATTAGAAACACTACTAGTCAATCACAGGGTCATGATGAAGACAGTCCTGCCATTAGAAACACTACTAGTATATCACAGGTTTCTGATTAAGACAGTCCTACCATTAGAAACACTACTAGTCAATCACAGAGTCCTAATGAAGACAGTCCTACCATTAGAAACACTACTAGTCTATCACAGGTTTCTGATTAAGACAGTCCTGCCATTAGAAACACTACTAGTCTATCACAGAGTCCTGATGAAGACTGTCCTGCCATTAGAAACACTACTAGTCTATCACAGAGTCCTGATGAAGACAGTCCTGCCATTAGAAACACTACTAGTCAATCACAGAGTCCTGATGAAGACAGTTCTACCATTAGAAACACAACTAGTCTATCACAGAGTCCTGATGAAGACAGTCCTACCATTAGAAACACTACTAGTCTATCACAGAGTCCTGATGAAGACAGTCCTGCCATTATAAACACTACTAGTCAATCACAGGGTCCTGATGAAGACTGTCCTACCATTAGAAACACTACTAGTCAATCACAGAGTCCTAATGAAGACAGTCCTACCATTAGAAACACTACTAGTCTATCACAAGGTCCTGATGAAGACAGTCCTACCATTAGAAAAACTACTAGTCTATCACAGGGTCCTGATTAAGACAGTCATACCATTAGAAACACTACTAGTCTATCACAGAGTCCTGATGAAGACAGTCCTGCCATTAGAAACACTACTAGTCAATCACAGAGTCCTGATGAAGACAGTCCTACCATTAGAAACACAACTAGTCTATCACAGAGTCCTGATGAAGACAGTCCTACAATTAGAAACACTACTAGTCTATCACAGAGTCCTGATGAAGACAGTCCTACCATTAGAAACACTACTAGTCTGTCACAGAGTCCTGATGAAGACAGTCCTGCCATTAGAAACACTACTAGTCAATCACAGAGTCCTGATGAAGACAGTCCTACCATTAGAAACACTACTAGTCTATCACAGGGTCCTGATGAAGGCAGTCCTACCATTAGAAACACTACTAGTCTATCACAGGGTCCTGATGAAGACTGTCCTACCATTAGAAACACTACTAGTCAATCACAGAATCCTGATGAAGACAGTCCTACCATTAGAAACACTACTAGTCTATCACAGGGTCCTGATGAAGGCAGTCCTACCATTAGAAACACTACTAGTCTATCACAGGGTCCTGATGAAGACTGTCCTACCATTAGAAACACTACTAGTCTATCACAGAGTCCTGATGAAGACAGTCCTACCATTAGAAACTCTACTAGTCTATCACAGGGTCCTGATGAAGACAGTCCTACCATTATAAACTCTACTAGTCTATCACAGGGTCCTGATGAAGACAGTCCTACCATTAGAAACACTACTAGTCAATCACAGGGTCATGATGAAGACAGTCCTACCATTAGAAACACTACTAGTCAATCACAGGGTCCTGATTAAGACAGTCTTACCATTAGAAACACTACTAGTCTATCACAGGGTCCTGATGAAGACTGTCCTACCATTAGAAACACTACTAGTCTATCACAGGGTCCTGATGAAGGCAGTCCTACCATTAGAAACACTACTAGTCTATCACAGGGTCCTGATGAAGGCAGTCCTACCATTAGAAACACTACTAGTCTATCACAGGGTCCTGATGAAGACGTTCCTACCATTAGAAACACTACTAGTCAATCACAGGGTCCTGATGAAGACTGTCCTACCATTAGAAACACTACTAGTCAATCACAGAGTCCTAATGAAGACAGTCCTACCATTAGAAACACTACTAGTCTATCACAGGTTTCTGATTAAGACAGTCCTGCCATTAGAAACACTACTAGTCAATCACAGGGTCCTGATGAAGACTGTCCTACCATTAGAAACACTACTAGTCAATCACAGGGTCCTGATGAAGAAAGTCCTACCATTAGAAACTCTACTAGTCTATCACAGAGTCCTGATGAAGACAGTCCTGCCATTAGAAACACTACTAGTCAATCACAGAGTCCTGATGAAGACAGTCCTACCATTAGAAACACAACTAGTCTATCACAGAGTCCTGATGAAGACAGTCCTACAATTAGAAACACTACTAGTCTATCACAGAGTCCTGATGAAGACAGTCCTACCATTAGAAATACTACTAGTCTGTCACAGAGTCCTGATGAAGACAGTCCTGCCATTAGAAACACTACTAGTCAATCACAGAGTCCTGATGAAGACAGTCCTACCATTAGAAACACTACTAGTCTATCACAGGGTCCTGATGAAGGCAGTCCTACCATTAGAAACACTACTAGTCTATCACAGGGTCCTGATGAAGACTGTCCTACCATTAGAAACACTACTAGTCAATCACAGAATCCTGATGAAGACAGTCCTACCATTAGAAACACTACTAGTCTATCACAGGGTCCTAATGAAGGCAGTCCTACCATTAGAAACACTACTAGTCTATCACAGGGTCCTGATGAAGACTGTCCTACCATTAGAAACACTACTAGTCTATCACAGAGTCCTGATGAAGACAGTCCTACCATTAGAAACTCTACTAGTCTATCACAGGGTCCTGATGAAGACAGTTCTACCATTATAAACTCTACTAGTCTATCACAGGGTCCTGATGAAGACAGTCCTACCATTAGAAACACTACTAGTCAATCACAGGGTCATGATGAAGACAGTCCTACCATTAGAAACACTACTAGTCAATCACAGGGTCCTGATTAAGACAGTCTTACCATTAGAAACACTACTAGTCTATCACAGTGTCCTGATGAAGACTGTCCTACCATTAGAAACACTACTAGTCTATCACAGGGTCCTGATGAAGGCAGTCCTACCATTAGAAACACTACTAGTCTATCACAGGGTCCTGATGAAGACAGTCCTACCATTAGAAACACTACTAGTCAATCACAGGGTCCTGATGAAGACTGTCCTACCATTAGAAACACTACTAGTCAATCACAGAGTCCTAATGAAGACAGTCCTACCATTAGAAACACTACTAGTCTATCACAGGTTTCCGATTAAGACAGTCCTGCCATTAGAAACACTACTAGTCAATCACAGGGTCCTGATGAAGACTGTCCTACCATTAGAAACACTACTAGTCAATCACAGGGTCCTGATGAAGAAAGTCCTACCATTAGAAACTCTACTAGTCTATCACAGAGTCCTGATGAAGACAGTCCTGCCATTAGAAACACTACTAGTCAATCACAGAGTCCTGATGAAGACAGTCCTACCATTAGAAACACAACTAGTCTATCACAGAATCCTGATGAAGACAGTCCTACCATTAGAAACACAACTAGTCAATCACAGGGTCATGATGAAGACAGTCCTGCCATTAGAAACACTACTAGTCTATCACAGGGTCCTGATGAAGACAGTCCTACCATTAGAAACTCTACTAGTCTATCACAGGGTCCTGATGAAGACAGTCCTACCATTAGAAACACTACTAGTCTATCACAGGGTCCTGATGAAGACTGTCCTACCATTAGAAACACTACTAGTCTATCACAGGGTCCTGATGAAGGCAGTCCTACCATTAGAAACACTACTAGTCTATCACAGGGTCCTGATGAAGGCATTCCTACCTTTAGAAACACTACTAGTCTATCACAGGGTCCTGATGAAGACTGTCCTACCATTAGAAACACTACTAGTCAATCACAGGGTCCTGATGAAGAAAGTCCTACCATTAGAAACTCTACTAGTCTATCACAGAGTCCTGATGAAGACAGTCCTGCCATTAGAAACACTACTAGTCAATCACAGAGTCCTGATGAAGACAGTCCTACCATTAGAAACACAACTAGTCTATCACAGAGTCCTGATGAAGACAGTCCTACCATTAGAAACACTACTAGTCTATCACAGAGTCCTGATGAAGACAGTCCTACCATTAGAAATACTACTAGTCTGTCACAGAGTCCTGATGAAGACAGTCCTGCCATTAGAAACACTACTAGTCAATCACAGAGTCCTGATGAAGACAGTCCTACCATTAGAAACACTACTAGTCTATCACAGGGTCCTGATGAAGGCAGTCCTACCATTAGAAACACTACTAGTCTATCACAGGGTCCTGATGAAGACTGTCCTACCATTAGAAACACTACTAGTCAATCACAGAATCCTGATGAAGACAGTCCTACCATTAGAAACACTACTAGTCTATCACAGGGTCCTGATGAAGGCAGTCCTACCATTAGAAACACTACTAGTCTATCACAGGGTCCTGATGAAGACTGTCCTACCATTAGAAACACTACTAGTCTATCACAGAGTCCTGATGAAGACAGTCCTACCATTAGAAACTCTACTAGTCTATCACAGGGTCCTGATGAAGACAGTTCTACCATTATAAACTCTACTAGTCTATCACAGGGTCCTGATGAAGACAGTCCTACCATTAGAAACACTACTAGTCAATCACAGGGTCATGATGAAGACAGTCCTACCATTAGAAACACTACTAGTCAATCACAGGGTCCTGATTAAGACAGTCTTACCATTAGAAACACTACTAGTCTATCACAGTGTCCTGATGAAGACTGTCCTACCATTAGAAACACTACTAGTCTATCACAGGGTCCTGATGAAGGCAGTCCTACCATTAGAAACACTACTAGTCTATCACAGGGTCCTGATGAAGACAGTCCTACCATTAGAAACACTACTAGTCAATCACAGGGTCCTGATGAAGACTGTCCTACCATTAGAAACACTACTAGTCAATCACAGAGTCCTAATGAAGACAGTCCTACCATTAGAAACACTACTAGTCTATCACAGGTTTCCGATTAAGACAGTCCTGCCATTAGAAACACTACTAGTCAATCACAGGGTCCTGATGAAGACTGTCCTACCATTAGAAACACTACTAGTCAATCACAGGGTCCTGATGAAGAAAGTCCTACCATTAGAAACTCTACTAGTCTATCACAGAGTCCTGATGAAGACAGTCCTGCCATTAGAAACACTACTAGTCAATCACAGAGTCCTGATGAAGACAGTCCTACCATTAGAAACACAACTAGTCTATCACAGAGTCCTGATGAAGACAGTCCTACCATTAGAAACACAACTAGTCAATCACAGGGTCATGATGAAGACAGTCCTGCCATTAGAAACACTACTAGTCTATCACAGGGTCCTGATGAAGACAGTCCTACCATTAGAAACTCTACTAGTCTATCACAGGGTCCTGATGAAGACAGTCCTACCATTAGAAACACTACTAGTCTATCACAGGGTCCTGATGAAGACTGTCCTACCATTAGAAACACTACTAGTCTATCACAGGGTCCTGATGAAGGCAGTCCTACCATTAGAAACACTACTAGTCTATCACAGGGTCCTGATGAAGGCATTCCTACCTTTAGAAACACTACTAGTCTATCACAGGGTCCTGATGAAGACAGTCCTACCATTAGAAACACTACTAGTCAATCACAGAGTCCTAATGAAGACAGTCCTACCATTAGAAACACTACTAGTCTATCACAGGTTTCTGATTAAGACAGTCCTGCCATTAGAAACACTACTAGTCAATCACAGGGTCCTGATGAAGACTGTCCTACCATTAGAAACACTACTAGTCAATCACAGGGTCCTGATGAAGAAAGTCCTACCATTAAAAACTCTACTAGTCTATCACAGAGTCCTGATGAAGACAGTCCTGCCATTAGAAACACTACTAGTCAATCACAGAGTCCTGATGAAGACAGTCCTACCATTAGAAACACAACTAGTCTATCACAGAGTCCTGATGAAGACAGTCCTACAATTAGAAACACTACTAGTCTATCACAGAGTCCTGATGAAGACAGTCCTACCATTAGAAACACTACTAGTCTGTCACAGAGTCCTGATGAAGACAGTCCTGCCATTAGAAACACTACTAGTCAATCACAGAGTCCTGATGAAGACAGTCCTACCATTAGAAACACTACTAGTCTATCACAGGGTCCTGATGAAGGCAGTCCTACCATTAGAAACACTACTAGTCTATCACAGGGTCCTGATGAAGACTGTCCTACCATTAGAAACACTACTAGTCAATCACAGAATCCTGATGAAGACAGTCCTACCATTAGAAACACTACTAGTCTATCACAGGGTCCTGATGAAGGCAGTCCTACCATTAGAAACACTACTAGTCTATCACAGGGTCCTGATGAAGACTGTCCTACCATTAGAAACACTACTAGTCTATCACAGAGTCCTGATGAAGACAGTCCTACCATTAGAAACTCTACTAGTCTATCACAGGGTCCTGATGAAGACAGTCCTACCATTATAAACTCTACTAGTCTATCACAGGGTCCTGATGAAGACAGTCCTACCATTAGAAACACTACTAGTCAATCACAGGGTCATGATGAAGACAGTCCTACCATTAGAAACACTACTAGTCAATCACAGGGTCCTGATTAAGACAGTCTTACCATTAGAAACACTACTAGTCTATCACAGGGTCCTGATGAAGACTGTCCTACCATTAGAAACACTACTAGTCTATCACAGGGTCCTGATGAAGGCAGTCCTACCATTAGAAACACTACTAGTCTATCACAGGGTCCTGATGAAGGCAGTCCTACCATTAGAAACACTACTAGTCTATCACAGGGTCCTGATGAAGACGTTCCTACCATTAGAAACACTACTAGTCAATCACAGGGTCCTGATGAAGACTGTCCTACCATTAGAAACACTACTAGTCAATCACAGAGTCCTAATGAAGACAGTCCTACCATTAGAAACACTACTAGTCTATCACAGGTTTCTGATTAAGACAGTCCTGCCATTAGAAACACTACTAGTCAATCACAGGGTCCTGATGAAGACTGTCCTACCATTAGAAACACTACTAGTCAATCACAGGGTCCTGATGAAGAAAGTCCTACCATTAGAAACTCTACTAGTCTATCACAGAGTCCTGATGAAGACAGTCCTGCCATTAGAAACACTACTAGTCAATCACAGAGTCCTGATGAAGACAGTCCTACCATTAGAAACACAACTAGTCTATCACAGAGTCCTGATGAAGACAGTCCTACAATTAGAAACACTACTAGTATATCACAGAGTCCTGATGAAGACAGTCCTACCATTAGAAATACTACTAGTCTATCACACAGTCCTGATGAAGACAGTCCTGCCATTAGAAACACTACTAGTCAATCACAGAGTCCTGATGAAGACAGTCCTACCATTAGAAACACTACTAGTCTATCACAGGGTCCTGATGAAGGCAGTCCTACCATTAGAAACACTACTAGTCTATCACAGGGTCCTGATAAAGACTGTCCTACCATTAGAAACACTACTAGTCAATCACAGAATCCTGATGAAGACAGTCCTACCATTAGAAACACTACTAGTCTATCACAGGGTCCTGATGAAGGCAGTCCTACCATTAGAAACACTACTAGTCTATCACAGGGTCCTGATGAAGACTGTCCTACCATTAGAAACACTACTAGTCTATCACAGAGTCCTGATGAAGACAGTCCTACCATTAGAAACTCTACTAGTCTATCACAGGGTCCTGATGAAGACAGTTCTACCATTATAAACTCTACTAGTCTATCACAGGGTCCTGATGAAGACAGTCCTACCATTAGAAACACTACTAGTCAATCACAGGGTCATGATGAAGACAGTCCTACCATTAGAAACACTACTAGTCAATCACAGGGTCCTGATTAAGACAGTCTTACCATTAGAAACACTACTAGTCTATCACAGTGTCCTGATGAAGACTGTCCTACCATTAGAAACACTACTAGTCTATCACAGGGTCCTGATGAAGGCAGTCCTACCATTAGAAACACTACTAGTCTATCACAGGGTCCTGATGAAGGCAGTCCTACCATTAGAAACACTACTAGTCTATCACAGGGTCCTGATGAAGACAGTCCTACCATTAGAAACACTACTAGTCAATCACAGGGTCCTGATGAAGACTGTCCTACCATTAGAAACACTACTAGTCAATCACAGAGTCCTAATGAAGACAGTCCTACCATTAGAAACACTACTAGTCTATCACAGGTTTCCGATTAAGACAGTCCTGCCATTAGAAACACTACTAGTCAATCACAGGGTCCTGATGAAGACTGTCCTACCATTAGAAACACTACTAGTCAATCACAGGGTCCTGATGAAGAAAGTCCTACCATTAGAAACTCTACTAGTCTATCACAGAGTCCTGATGAAGACAGTCCTGCCATTAGAAACACTACTAGTCAATCACAGAGTCCTGATGAAGACAGTCCTACCATTAGAAACACAACTAGTCTATCACAGAGTCCTGATGAAGACAGTCCTACCATTAGAAACACAACTAGTCAATCACAGGGTCATGATGAAGACAGTCCTGCCATTAGAAACACTACTAGTCTATCACAGGGTCCTGATGAAGACAGTCCTACCATTAGAAACTCTACTAGTCTATCACAGGGTCCTGATGAAGACAGTCCTACCATTAGAAACACTACTAGTCTATCACAGGGTCCTGATGAAGACTGTCCTACCATTAGAAACACTACTAGTCTATCACAGGGTCCTGATGAAGGCAGTCCTACCATTAGAAACACTACTAGTCTATCACAGGGTCCTGATGAAGGCATTCCTTCCTTTAGAAACACTACTAGTCTATCACAGGGTCCTGATGAAGACAGTCCTACCATTAGAAACACTACTAGTCAATCACAGAGTCCTAATGAAGACAGTCCTACCATTAGAAACACTACTAGTCTATCACAGGTTTCTGATTAAGACAGTCCTGCCATTAGAAACACTACTAGTCAATCACAGGGTCCTGATGAAGACTGTCCTACCATTAGAAACACTACTAGTCAATCACAGGGTCCTGATGAAGAAAGTCCTACCATTAAAAACTCTACTAGTCTATCACAGAGTCCTGATGAAGACAGTCCTGCCATTAGAAACACTACTAGTCAATCACAGAGTCCTGATGAAGACAGTCCTACCATTAGAAACACAACTAGTCTATCACAGAGTCCTGATGAAGACAGTCCTACAATTAGAAACACTACTAGTCTATCACAGAGTCCTGATGAAGACAGTCCTACCATTAGAAACACTACTAGTCTGTCACAGAGTCCTGATGAAGACAGTCCTGCCATTAGAAACACTACTAGTCAATCACAGAGTCCTGATGAAGACAGTCCTACCATTAGAAACACTACTAGTCTATCACAGGGTCCTGATGAAGGCAGTCCTACCATTAGAAACACTACTAGTCTATCACAGGGTCCTGATGAAGACTGTCCTACCATTAAAAACACTACTAGTCAATCACAGAATCCTGATGAAGACAGTCCTACCATTAGAAACACTACTAGTCTATCACAGGGTCCTGATGAAGGCAGTCCTACCATTAGAAACACTACTAGTCTATCACAGGGTCCTGATGAAGACTGTCCTACCATTAGAAACACTACTAGTCTATCACAGAGTCCTGATGAAGACAGTCCTACCATTAGAAACTCTACTAGTCTATCACAGGGTCCTGATGAAGACAGTCCTACCATTATAAACTCTACTAGTCTATCACAGGGTCCTGATGAAGACAGTCCTACCATTAGAAACACTACTAGTCAATCACAGGGTCATGATGAAGACAGTCCTACCATTAGAAACACTACTAGTCAATCACAGGGTCCTGATTAAGACAGTCTTACCATTAGAAACACTACTAGTCTATCACAGGGTCCTGATGAAGACTGTCCTACCATTAGAAACACTACTAGTCTATCACAGGGTCCTGATGAAGGCAGTCCTACCATTAGAAACACTACTAGTCTATCACAGGGTCCTGATGAAGGCAGTCCTACCATTAGAAACACTACTAGTCTATCACAGGGTCCTGATGAAGACAGTCCTACCATTAGAAACACTACTAGTCAATCACAGGGTCCTGATGAAGACTGTCCTACCATTAGAAACACTACTAGTCAATCACAGAGTCCTAATGAAGGCAGTCCTACCATTAGAAACACTACTAGTCTATCACAGGTTTCTGATTAAGACAGTCCTGCCATTAGAAACTCTACTAGTCTATCACAGAGTCCTGATGAAGACAGTCCTGCCATTAGAAACACTACTAGTCAATCACAGAGTCCTGATGAAGACAGTCCTACCATTAGAAACACAACTAGTCTATCACAGAGTCCTGATGAAGACAGTCCTACCATTAGAAACACAACTAGTCAATCACAGGGTCATGATGAAGACAGTCCTGCCATTAGAAACACTACTAGTCTATCACAGGGTCCTGATGAAGACAGTCCTACCATTAGAAACTCTACTAGTCTATCACAGGGTCCTGATGAAGACAGTCCTACCATTAGAAACACTACTAGTCTATCACAGGGTCCTGATGAAGACTGTCCTACCATTAGAAACACTACTAGTCTATCACAGGGTCCTGATGAAGGCAGTCCTACCATTAGAAACACTACTAGTCTATCACAGGGTCCTGATGAAGGCAGTCCTACCATTAGAAACACTACTAGTCTATCACAGGGTCCTGATGAAGACAGTCCTACCATTAGAAACACTACTAGTCAATCACAGGGTCCTGATGAAGACTGTCCTACCATTAGAAACACTACTAGTCAATCACAGAGTCCTAATGAAGACAGTCCTACCATTAGAAACACTACTAGTCTATCACAGGTTTCTGATTAAGACAGTCCTGCCATTAGAAACACTACTAGTCAATCACAGGGTCCTGATGAAGACAGTCCTACCATTAGAAACACTACTAGTCAATCACAGGGTCCTGATGAAGACAGTCCTGCCATTAGAAACACTACTGGTATATCACAGGTTTCTGAGTAAGACAGTCTTACCATTACAAACACTACTAGTCAATCACAGAGTCCTAATGAAGACAGTCCTACCATTAGAAACACTACTAGTCTATCACAGGGTCCTGATGAAGACAGTCCTACCATTAGAAACACTACTAGTCAATCACAGGGTCCTGATGAAGACAGTCCTACCATTAGAAACTCTACTAGTCTATCACAGGGTCCTGATGAAGACAGTCCTACCATTAGAAACACTACTAGTCAATCACAGGGTCATGATGAAAACAGTCCTGTCATTAGAAACACTACTAGTCTATGACAGGTTTCTGATTAAGACAGTCCTACCATTAGAAACACTACTAGTCAATCACAGAGTCCTAATGAAGACAGTCCTACCATTAGAAACACTACTAGTCAATCACAGGGTCATTATGAAGACAGTCCTACCATTAGAAACACTACTAGTCAATCACAGAGTCCTAATGAAGACAGTCCTACCATTAGAAACACTACTAGTCTATCACAGGTTTCTGATTAAGACAGTCCTGCCATTAGAAACACTACTAGTCTATCACAGAGTCCTGATGAAGACAGTCCTGCCATTAGAAACACTACTAGTCAATTACAGAGTCCTGATGAAGACAGTCCTACCATTAGAAACACTACTAGTCTATCAAAGGGTCCTGATGAAGACAGTCCTACCATTAGAAACACTACTAGTCAATCACAGGGTCAGGATGAAGACAGTCCTGCCATTAGAAACAATACTAGTCTATCACAGGTTTCTGATTAAGACAGTCCTACCATTAGAAACACTACTAGTCAATCACAGAGACCTAATGAAGACAGTCCTACCATTAGAAACACTACTAGTCTATCACAGGTTTCTGATTAAGACAGTCCTGCCATTAGAAACACTACTAGTCAATCACAGGGTCCTGATGAAGACTGTCCTACCATTAGAAACACTACTAGTCTATGACAGGTTTCTGATTAAGACAGTCCTACCATTATAAACTCTACAAGTCTATCACAGAGTCCTGATGAAGACAGTCCTGCCATTAGAAACACTACTAGTCAATCACAGAGTCCTGATGAAGACAGTCCTACCATTAGAAACACAACTAGTCTATCACAGAGTCCTGATGAAGACAGTCCTACCATTAGAAACACAACTAGTCAATCACAGGGTCATGATGAAGACAGTCCTACCATTAGAAACACCACTAGTCTATCACAGAGTCCTGATGAAGACAGTCCTACCATTAGAAACACTACTAGTCTATCACAGGGTCCTGATGAAGACAGTCCTACCATTAGAAACACTACTAGTCAATCACAGGGTCCTGATGAAGACTGTCCTACCATTAGAAACAATACTAGTCAATCACAGGGTCCTGATGAAGACAGTCCTACCATTAGAAACTCTACTAGTCTATCACAGAGTCCTGATGAAGACAGTCCTGCCATTAGAAACACTACTAGTCAATCACAGAGTCCTGATGAAGACAGTCCTACCATTAGAAACACAACTAGTCTATCACAGAGTCCTGATGAAGACAGTCCTGCCATTAGAAACACTACTAGTCAATCACAGGGTCCGGATGAAGACAGTCCTACCATTAGAAACACTACTAGTCTATCACAGAGTCCTGATGAAGACAGTCCTACAATTAGAAACACTACTAGTCTATCACAGGGTCCTGATGAAGACAGTCCTGCCATTAGAAACACTACTAGTCAATCACAGGGTCCTGATGAAGACAGTCCTGCCATTAGAAACACTACTAGTCAATCACAGGGTCCTGATGAAGACAGTCCTGCCATTAGAAACTCTACTAGTCTATCACAGGGTCCTGATGAAGACAGTCCTGCCATTAGAAACACTACTAGTCAATCACAGAGTCCTGATGAAGACAGTCCTGCCGTTAGAAACACTACTAGTCTATCACAGGTTTCTGATTAAGACAGTCCTACCATTAGAAACACTACTAGTCAATCACAGAGTCCTAATGAAGACAGTCCTACCATTAGAAACACTACTAGTCTATCACAGGTTTCTGATTAAGACAGTCCTGCCATTAGAAACACTACTAGTCAATCACAGAGTCCTGATGAAGACAGTCCTACCATTAGAAACACTACTAGTCAATCACAGAGTCCTAATGAAGACAGTCCTACCATTAGAAACACTACTAGTCTATCACAGGGTCCTGATGAAGGTATTCCTACCATTAGAAACACTACTAGTCTATCACAGGGTTCTGATGAAGACAGTCCTACCATTAGAAACACTACTAGTCAATCACAGAGTCCTGATGAAGACAGTCCTACCATTAGAAACACAACTAGTCTATCACAGGGTCATGATGAAGACAGTCCTACCATTAGAAACACTACTAGTCAATCACAGGGTCCTGATGAAGACTGTCCTACCATTAGCAACACTACTAGTCAATCACAGAGTCCTAATGAAGACAGTCCTACCATTAGAAACACTACTAGTCTATCACAGGGTCCTGATGAAGACAGTCCTACCATTAGAAACTCTACTAGTCTATCACAGAGTCCTGATGAAGACAGTCCTGCCATTAGAAACACTACTAGTCAATCACAGGGTCATGATGAACACAGTCCTGCCATTAGAAACACTACTAGTATATCACAGGTTTCTGATTAAGACAGTCCTAACATTAGAAACACTACTAGTCAATCACAGAGTCCTGATGAAGACAGTCCTACCATTAGAAACACAACTAGTCTATCACAGAGTCCTGATGAAGACAGTCCTACCATTAGAAACACAACTAATCAATCACAGGGTCATGATGAAGACCATCCTGCCATTAGAAACACTACTAGTCAATCACAGGGTCCTGATGAAGACAGTCCTACCATTAGAAACACTACTAGTCAATCACAGGGTCCTGATGAAGACAGTCCTACCATTAGAAACACTACTAGTCAATCACAGGGTCCTGATGAAGACTGTCCTACCATTAGAAACACTACTAGTCAATCACAGAGTCCTAATGAAGACAGTCCTACCATTAGAAACACTACTAGTCTATCACAGGGTCCTGATGAAGACAGTCCTACCATTAGAAACACTACTAGTCTATCACAGGGTCATGATTAAGACAGTCCTACCATTAGAAACACTACTAGTCAATCACAGAGTCCTGATGAAGACAGTCCTACCATTAGAAACACTACTAGTCTATCACAGAGTCCTGATGAAGACAGTCCTACCATTAGAAACACAACTAGTCAATCACAGGGTCATGATGAAGACAGTCCTGCCATTAGAAACACTACTAGTCTATCACAGGGTCCTGATGAAGACAGTCCTACCATTAGAAACACTACTAGTCAATCACAGGGTCCTGATGAAGACTGTCCTACCATTAGATACACTACTAGTCAATCACAGAGTCCTAATGAAGACAGTCCTACCATTAGAAACACTACTAGTCAATCACAGGGTCATGATGAAGACAGTCCTACCATTAGAAACACTACTAGTCTATCACAGAGTCCTGATGAAGACAGTCCTACCATTAGAAACACTACTGGTATATCACAGGGTCCTGATGAAGACAGTCCTACCATTAGAAACACTACTAGTCTATCACAGGTTCTGATGAAGACAGTCCTACCATTAGAAACACTACTAGTCAATCACAGGGTCACAATGAAGACAGTCCTGCCATTAGAAACACTACTAGTATATTACAGGTTTCTGATTAAGACAGTCCTGCCATTAGAAACACTACTAGTCTATCACAGGGTTCTGATGAAGACAGTCCTACCATTAGAAACTCTACTAGTCTATCACAGAGTCCTGATGAAGACAGTCCTGCCATTAGAAACACTACTAGTCATTCACAGAGTCCTGATGAAGACAGTCCTACCATTAGAAACACAACTAGTCTATCACAGAGTCCTGATGAAGACAGTCCTGCCATTAGAAACACTACTAGTCAATCACAGAGTCCTGATGAAGACAGTCCTACCATTAGAAACACAACTAGTCTATCACAGAGTCCTGATGAAGACAGTCCTACCATTAGAAACACAATTAGTCAATCACAGGGTCATGATGAAGACAGTCCTGCCATTAGAAACACTACTAGTCTATCACAGGGTCCTGATGAAGACAGTCCTACCATTAGAAACACGACTAGTCAATCACAGAGTCCTGATTAAGACAGTCCTACCATTAGAAACACTACTAGTCAATCACAGAGTCCTAATGAAGACAGTCCTACCATTAGAAACACAACTAGTCAATCACAGGGTCATGATGAAGACAGTCCTACCATTAGAAACACTACTAGTCAATCACAGAGTCCTGATGAAGACTGTCCTACCATTAGAAACACTACTAGTCTATCACAGGGTCCTGATGAAGACAGTCCTACCATTAGAAACACTACTAGTATATCACAGGTTTCTGATTAAGACAGTCCTACCATTAGAAACACTACTAGTCAATCACAGAGTCCTAATGAAGACAGTCCTACCATTAGAAACACTACTAGTCTATCACAGGGTCCTGATGAAGACAGTCCTACCATTAGAAACACTACTAGTCTATCACAGAGTCCTGATGAAGACAGTCCTACCATTAGAAACACTACTAGTCTATCACAGGGTCCTGATTAAGACAGTCCTACCATTAGAAACACTACTAGTCAATCACAGAGTCCTAATGAAGACAGTCCTACCATTAGAAACACTACTAGTCTATCACAGGTTTCTGATGAAGACCGTCCTGCCATTAGAAACACTACTAGTCTATCACAGAGTCCTGATGAAGACAGTCCTACCATTAGAAACACTACTAGTCAATCACAGGGTCCTGAATAAGACTGTCCTACCATTAGAAACACTACTAGTCAATCACAGAGTCCTAATGAAGACAGTCCTACCATTAGAAACACTACTAGTCTATCACAGGGTCCTGATGAAGACAGTCCTACCATTAGAAACTCTACTAGTCTATCACAGAGTCCTGATGAAGACAGTCCTGCCATTAGAAACACTACTAGTCAATCACAGAGTCCTAATGAAGACAGTCCTACCATTAGAAACACTACTAGTCAATCACAGAGTCCTAATGAAGACAGTCCTACCATTAGAAACACTACTAGTCTATCACAGAGTCCTGATGAAGACAGTCCTACCATTAGAAACACAACTAGTCAATCACAGGGTCATGATGAAGACAGTCCTACCATTAGAAACACTACTAGTCAATCACAGGGTCATGATGAAGACAGTCCTACCATTAGACACACTACTAGTCAATCACAGGGTCCTGATGAAGACAGTCCTACCATTAGAAACTCTACTAGTCAATCACAGGGTCCTAATGAAGACAGTCCTACCATTAGAAACACTACTAGTCTATCACAGAGTCCTGATGAAGACAGTCCTGCCATTAGAAACACTACTAGTATATCACAGGGTCCTGATGAAGACAGTCCTACCATTAGAAACTCTACTAGTCTATCACAGGGTCCTGATGAAGACAGTCCTACCATTAGAAACACTACTAGTCAATCACAGGGTCATGATGAAAACAGTCCTGTCATTAGAAACACTACTAGTCTATGACAGGTTTCTGATTAAGACAGTCCTACCATTAGAAACACTTCTAGTCAATCACAGAGTCCTAATGAAGACAGTCCTACCATTAGAAACACTACTAGTCAATCACAGGGTCATTATGAAGACAGTCCTACCATTAGAAACACTACTAGTCAATCACAGAGTCCTAATGAAGACAGTCCTACCATTAGAAACACTACTAGTCTATCACAGGTTTCTGATTAAGACAGTCCTGCCATTAGAAACACTACTAGTCTATCACAGAGTCCTGATGAAGACAGTCCTGCCATTAGAAACACTACTAGTCAATTACAGAGTCCTGATGAAGACAGTCCTACCATTAGAAACACTACTAGTCTATCAAAGGGTCCTGATGAAGACAGTCCTACCATTAGAAACACTACTAGTCAATCACAGGGTCAGGATGAAGACAGTCCTGCCATTAGAAACAATACTAGTCTATCACAGGTTTCTGATTAAGACAGTCCTACCATTAGAAACACTACTAGTCAATCACAGAGACCTAATGAAGACAGTCCTACCATTAGAAACACTACTAGTCTATCACAGGTTTCTGATTAAGACAGTCCTGCCATTAGAAACACTACTAGTCAATCACAGGGTCCTGATGAAGACTGTCCTACCATTAGAAACACTACTAGTCTATGACAGGTTTCTGATTAAGACAGTCCTACCATTATAAACTCTACAAGTCTATCACAGAGTCCTGATGAAGACAGTCCTGCCATTAGAAACACTACTAGTCAATCACAGAGTCCTGATGAAGACAGTCCTACCATTAGAAACACAACTAGTCTATCACAGAGTCCTGATGAAGACAGTCCTACCATTAGAAACACAACTAGTCAATCACAGGGTCATGATGAAGACAGTCCTACCATTAGAAACACCACTAGTCTATCACAGAGTCCTGATGAAGACAGTCCTACCATTAGAAACACTACTAGTCTATCACAGGGTCCTGATGAAGACAGTCCTACCATTAGAAACACTACTAGTCAATCACAGGGTCCTGATGAAGACTGTCCTACCATTAGAAACAATACTAGTCAATCACAGGGTCCTGATGAAGACAGTCCTACCATTAGAAACTCTACTAGTCTATCACAGAGTCCTGATGAAGACAGTCCTGCCATTAGAAACACTACTAGTCAATCACAGAGTCCTGATGAAGACAGTCCTACCATTAGAAACACAACTAGTCTATCACAGAGTCCTGATGAAGACAGTCCTGCCATTAGAAACACTACTAGTCAATCACAGGGTCCTGATGAAGACAGTCCTACCATTAGAAACACTACTAGTCTATCACAGAGTCCTGATGAAGACAGTCCTACCATTAGAAACACTACTAGTCTATCACAGGGTCCTGATGAAGACAGTCCTGCCATTAGAAACACTACTAGTCAATCACAGGGTCCTGATGAAGACAGTCCTGCCATTAGAAACACTACTAGTCAATCACAGGGTCCTGATGAAGACAGTCCTGCCATTAGAAACTCTACTAGTCTATCACAGGGTCCTGATGAAGACAGTCCTGCCATTAGAAACACTACTAGTCAATCACAGAGTCCTGATGAAGACAGTCCTGCCGTTAGAAACACTACTAGTCTATCACAGGTTTCTGATTAAGACAGTCCTACCATTAGAAACACTACTAGTCAATCACAGAGTCCTAATGAAGACAGTCCTACCATTAGAAACACTACTAGTCTATCACAGGTTTCTGATTAAGACAGTCCTGCCATTAGAAACACTACTAGTCAATCACAGAGTCCTGATGAAGACAGTCCTACCATTAGAAACACTACTAGTCAATCACAGAGTCCTAATGAAGACAGTCCTACCATTAGAAACACAACTAGTCTATCACAGGGTCCTGATGAAGGCATTCCTACCATTAGAAACACTACTAGTCTATCACAGGGTTCTGATGAAGACAGTCCTACCATTAGAAACACTACTAGTCAATCACAGAGTCCTGATGAAGACAGTCCTACCATTAGAAACACAACTAGTCTATCACAGGGTCATGATGAAGACAGTCCTACCATTAGAAACACTACTAGTCAATCACAGGGTCCTGATGAAGACTGTCCTACCATTAGCAACACTACTAGTCAATCACAGAGTCCTAATGAAGACAGTCCTACCATTAGAAACACTACTAGTCTATCACAGGGTCCTGATGAAGACAGTCCTACCATTAGAAACTCTACTAGTCTATCACAGAGTCCTGATGAAGACAGTCCTGCCATTAGAAACACTACTAGTCAATCACAGGGTCATGATGAACACAGTCCTGCCATTAGAAACACTACTAGTATATCACAGGTTTCTGATTAAGACAGTCCTACCATTAGAAACACTACTAGTCAATCACAGAGTCCTGATGAAGACAGTCCTACCATTAGAAACACAACTAGTCTATCACAGAGTCCTGATGAAGACAGTCCTACCATTAGAAACACAACTAATCAATCACAGGGTCATGATGAAGACAGTCCTGCCATTAGAAACACTACTAGTCAATCACAGGGTCCTGATGAAGACAGTCCTACCATTAGAAACACTACTAGTCAATCACAGGGTCCTGATGAAGACAGTCCTACCATTAGAAACACTACTAGTCAATCACAGGGTCCTGATGAAGACTGTCCTACCATTAGAAACACTACTAGTCAATCACAGAGTCCTAATGAAGACAGTCCTACCATTAGAAACACTACTAGTCTATCACAGGGTCCTGATGAAGACAGTCCTACCATTAGAAACACTACTAGTCTATCACAGGGTCCTGATTAAGACAGTCCTACCATTAGAAACACTACTAGTCAATCACAGAGTCCTGATGAAGACAGTCCTACCATTAGAAACACTACTAGTCTATCACAGAGTCCTGATGAAGACAGTCCTACCATTAGAAACACAACTAGTCAATCACAGGGTCATGATGAAGACAGTCCTGCCATTAGAAACACTACTAGTCTATCACAGGGTCCTGATGAAGACAGTCCTACCATTAGAAACACTACTAGTCAATCACAGGGTCCTGATGAAGACTGTCCTACCATTAGAAACACTACTAGTCAATCACAGAGTCCTAATGAAGACAGTCCTACCATTAGAAACACTACTAGTCAATCACAGGGTCATGATGAAGACAGTCCTACCATTAGAAACACTACTAGTCTATCACAGAGTCCTGATGAAGACAGTCCTACCATTAGAAACACTACTGGTATATCACAGGGTCCTGATGAAGACAGTCCTACCATTAGAAACACTACTAGTCTATCACAGGTTCTGATGAAGACAGTCCTACCATTAGAAACACTACTAGTCAATCACAGGGTCACAATGAAGACAGTCCTGCCATTAGAAACACTACTAGTCTATCACAGGGTCCTGATGAAGACAGTCCTACCATTAGAAACTCTACTAGTCTATCACAGAGTCCTGATGAAGACAGTCCTGCCATTAGAAACACTACTAGTCATTCACAGAGTCCTGATGAAGACAGTCCTACCATTAGAAACACAACTAGTCTATCACAGAGTCCTGATGAAGACAGTCCTGCCAGTAGAAACACTACTAGTCAATCACAGAGTCCTGATGAAGACAGTCCTACCATTAGAAACACAACTAGTCTATCACAGAGTCCTGATGAAGACAGTCCTACCATTAGAAACACAATTAGTCAATCACAGGGTCATGATGAAGACAGTCCTGCCATTAGAAACACTACTAGTCTATCACAGGGTCCTGAAGAAGACAGTCCTACCATTAGAAACACGACTAGTCAATCACAGAGTCCTGATTAAGACAGTCCTACCATTAGAAACACTACTAGTCAATCACAGAGTCCTAATGAAGACAGTCCTACCATTAGAAACACAACTAGTCAATCACAGGGTCATGATGAAGACAGTCCTACCATTAGAAACACTACTAGTCAATCACAGAGTCCTGATGAAGACTGTCCTACCATTAGAAACACTACTAGTCTATCACAGGGTCCTGATGAAGACAGTCCTACCATTAGAAACACTACTAGTATATCACAGGTTTCTGATTAAGACAGTCCTACCATTAGAAACACTACTAGTCAATCACAGAGTCCTAATGAAGACAGTCCTACCATTAGAAACACTACTAGTCTATCACAGGGTCCTGATGAAGACAGTCCTACCATTAGAAACACTACTAGTCTATCACAGAGTCCTGATGAAGACAGTCCTACCATTAGAAACACTACTAGTCTATCACAGGGTCCTGATTAAGACAGTCCTACCATTAGAAACACTACTAGTCAATCACAGAGTCCTAATGAAGACAGTCCTACCATTAGAAACACTACTAGTCTATCACAGAGTCCTGATGAAGACAGTCCTGCCATTAGAAACACTACTAGTCAATCACAGAGTCCTGATGAAGACAGTCCTACCATTAGAAACACAACTAGTCTATCACAGAGTCCTGATGAAGACAGTCCTACCATTAGAAACACAATTAGTCAATCACAGGGTCATGATGAAGACAGTCCTGCCATTAGAAACACTACTAGTCTATCACATGGTCCTGATGAAGACAGTCCTACCATTAGAAACACGACTAGTCAATCACAGAGTCCTGATTAAGACAGTCCTACCATTAGAAACACTACTAGTCAATCACAGAGTCCTAATGAAGACAGTCCTACCATTAGAAACACAACTAGTCAATCACAGGGTCATGATGAAGACAGTCCTACCATTAGAAACACTACTAGTCAATCACAGAGTCCTGATGAAGACTGTCCTACCATTAGAAACACTACTAGTCTATCACAGGGTCCTGATGAAGACAGTCCTACCATTAGAAACACTACTAGTATATCACAGGTTTCTGATTAAGACAGTCCTACCATTAGAAACACTACTAGTCAATCACAGAGTCCTAATGAAGACAGTCCTACCATTAGAAACACTACTAGTCTATCACAGGGTCCTGATGAAGACAGTCCTACCATTAGAAACACTACTAGTCTATCACAGAGTCCTGATGAAGACAGTCCTACCATTAGAAACACTACTAGTCTATCACAGGGTCCTGATTAAGACAGTCCTACCATTAGAAACACTACTAGTCAATCACAGAGTCCTAATGAAGACAGTCCTACCATTAGAAACACTACTAGTCTATCACAGGTTTCTGATGAAGACCGTCCTGCCATTAGAAACACTACTAGTCAATCACAGGGTCATGATGAAGACAGTCCTACCATTAGAAACACTACTAGTCAATCACAGGGTCCTGAATAAGACTGTCCTACCATTAGAAACACTACTAGTCAATCACAGAGTCCTAATGAAGACAGTCCTACCATTAGAAACACTACTAGTCTATCACAGGGTCCTGATGAAGACAGTCCTACCATTAGAAACTCTACTAGTCTATCACAGGGTCCTGATGAAGACAGTCCTACCATTAGAAACTCTACTAGTCAATCACAGGGTCCTGAATAAGACTGTCCTACCATTAGAAACACAACTAGTCAATCACAGGGTCATGATGAAGACAGTCCTACCATTAGAAACACTACTAGTCAATCACAGGGTCATGATGAAGACAGTCCTACCATTAGAAACTCTACTAGTCAATCACAGGGTCCTAATGAAGACAGTCCTACCATTAGAAACACTACTAGTCTATCACAGAGTCCTGATGAAGACAGTCCTGCCATTAGAAACACTACTAGTATATCACAGAGTCCTGATGAAGACAGTCCTGCCATTAGAAACACTACTAGTCAATCACAGAGTCCTGATGAAGACAGTCCTGCCATTAGAAACACTACTAGTCTATCACAGGGTCCACTTTATATTATATAATGTTTACTTAGCCTACATTACTCATCTCATATGTATCTACTATACTCTATACCATCTACTGCATCTTGCCTATGCCGTTCGGCCATCACTCATTCAGATATTTATATGTACATATTCTTATTAATTCCTTTACACTTGTGTGTTTTAGGTAGTTGTTGTGGAATTGGTAGATTACTTGTTAGATATTACCGCACGGTCGGAACTAAGAAGCACAAGCATTTCGCTACACTCGCATTACCACCTGCTAACCATGTGTATGTGACCAATAACATTTGATTTGATTTGATTTGACATGTATAAGGTATGTTTACGTTAGGGGTAAAGAGGAACTAGGTGTGTGGAAAGTTACTGACTGCAAGTTACTGTGAGAGAAAAGGGGAACAGAGGACCGCAAAAACAACACCGCAAAATTTAGGCAGTATATCGGGCAACAGATAACAGTTCTCAGAAATTATATCCCTAATCTCATCTTGACATATAAGTGCCTGTTTGATCATGTGCAAAACAAATGTACTTGCAGCTGTATGACCCAGTGGGTTGAGTAAATTTGGTTTGAGCTTTTCCTAGTCGTCCGTTTGAGTTTTTACTCTGTTTGTTCAGAACCTAACAAAATAAATATTCTGATCTTATGTTGTTATGTTATGAGACGCATTTTTTATTTGTGAACCTAATGTGAAACCCTAATGTGAAACCCTAATGAAACCCTAATGAAACCTAATGAAACCCTAATGAAACCCTAATGAAACACTAATGAAACCCTAATGAAACCCTAATGAAACCCTAATGTGAAACCCTAATGAAACCCCAATGAAACCCTAATGTGAAACCCTAATGAAACCCCAATGAAACCCCAATGAAACCCTAATGTGAAACCCTAATGAAACCCTAATGAAACCCTAATGAAACCCTAATGTGAAACCCTAATGTGAAACCCTAATGTAAAACCCTAATGAAACCCTAATGTGAAACCCTAATGAAACCCTAATGAAACCCTTGTGAAACCCTAATGTGAAACCCTAATATGAAACCCTAATGTGAAACCCTAATGAAACCCTAATGTGAAACCCTAACGAAACCCTAATGTGAAACCCTAATGAAACACTAATGAAACCCCAACGAAACCCTAATGTGAAACCCTAATGAAACCTTAATGTGAAACCCTAATGAAACCTTAATGTGAAACCCTTATGAAACCCTAATGAAACCCTAATGTGAAACCCTAACGAAACCCTAATGTGAAACCCTAATGAAACCCTAATGAAACCCCAACGAAACCCTAATGTGAAACCCTAATGAAACCCTAAAAAAACCCTAATGAAACCCTAATGTGAAACCCTAATGAAACCCTAATGAAACCCAAATGAAACCCTAATGTGAAACCCTAATGAAACCCCAATGAAACCCCAATGAAACCCTAATGTGAAACCCTAATGAAACCCTATTGAAACCCCAATGAAACCCTAATGAAACCCTTATGTGAAACCATAATGAAACCATAATCAAACCCTAATGTGAAACCCTAATGAAACCATAATCAAACCCTAATGAAACCCTAATGTGAAACCCTAATGAAACCCTAATATGAAACCCTAACGTGAAACCCTAATGAACCCCTAAAGTGAAACCCTAATATGAAACCCTAATGTGAAACCCTAATGTGAAACCCTAATGAAACACTAATGAAACCCTAATGAAACCCTTATGTGAAACCATAATGAAACCCTAATATGAAACCCTAATATGAAACCCTAATGTGAAACCCTAATGTGAAACCCTAATGAAACACTAATGAAACCCTAATGAAACCCTTATGTGAAACCATAATGAAACACTAATGAAACCCTAATGTGAAACCCTAATGAAACCCTAACGAAACCCTAATGTGAAACCCTAATGAAACCCTAATGTGAAACCCTAATAAAACCCTAATGTGAAACCCTAATGAAACCCTAATGTGAAACCCTAATGAAACCCTAATGTGAAACCCTAATGAAACCCTAATGAAACCCTAATGAAACCCCAATGAAACCCTAATGTGAAACCCTAATGAAACTCTAATGAAACCCCAATGAAACCCCAATGTGAAACCCCAATGAAACCCTAATGTGAAACCCTAATGAAACTCTAATGAAACACTAATGAAACCCCAATGAAACCCCAATGAAACCCTAATGAAACCCCAATGAAACCCTAATGTGAAACCCTAATGAAACTCTAATGAAACTCTAATGAAACCCCAATGAAACTCTAATGTGAAACCCTAATGAAACTCTAATGAAACACTAATGAAACCCCAATGAAACCCTAACGAAACCCTAATGTGAAACCCTAATGAAACGCAAATGTGAAACCCTAATGAAACCTTAATGAAACCCTAATGTGAAACCCTAATGAAACCCAAATGAAACCCTAATGTGAAACCCTAATGAAACCCTAATGTGAAACCCTAATGAAACCCTAATGAAACCCTAATGTGAAACCCTAATAAAACCCCAATGAAACCCTAATGTGAAACCCTAATGAAACCCTAATGTGAAACCCTAATGAAACCCTAATGTGAAACCCTAATGAAACCCTAATGTGAAACCCTAATAAAACCCTAATGAAACCCTAATGTGAAACCCTAATGAAACCCTAATGAAACCCTAAGATGAAACCCTAATTAAACCCTAATGAAACCCTATTGAAACCCCAATGAAACCCCAATGAAACCCCAATGAAACCCCAATAAAAGCCTAATGTGAAACCCTAATGAAACCCTAATATGAAACCATAATGAAACCCTAATGAAACCCTATTGAAACCCTAATGAAACCCTAATGTGAAACCCTAATGAAACCCTAATGAAACCCTATTGAAACCCCAATGAAACCCCAATGAAACCCTAACGAAACCCTAATGTGAAACCCTAATGAAACCCTAATATGAAACCCTAATGTGAAACCCTAATGAAACCCTAATGAAACCCTAATGTGAAACCCTAATGAAACCCTAATATGAAACCCTAATGTGAAACCCTAATGAAACCCTAATGAAACCGTAATGTGAAACCCTAATGAAACTCTAATGAAACCCTAATGTGAAACTCTAATGAAACCCTAACGTGAAACCCTAATGAATCCCTGACGTGAAACCCTAATGAAACCCTGACGTGAAACCCTAATGAAACCCTGATGTGAAACCCTAATGAAACCCTAATGAAACCCTAATGAAACCCTAACGTGAAACCCTAATGAAACCCTAATGAAACCCTAATGAAACCCTAACGTGAAACCCTAATGTGAAACCCTAATGAAACTCTCTAATGTGAAACCCTAATGAAACCCTAATGAAACCCTAATGTGAAACCCTAATGAAACCCTAATGTGAAACCCCAATGAAACCCCAATGAAACCCCAATGAAACCCTAATGTGAAACCCTAATGAAACCCTAATATGAAACCCTAATGTGAAACCCTAATGTGAAACCCTAATGAAACACTAATGAAACCCTAATGAAACCCTTATGTGAAACCATAATGAAACCCTAATATGAAACCCTAATATGAAACCCTAATGTGAAACCCTAATGTGAAACCCTAATGAAACACTAATGAAACCCTAATGAAACCCTTATGTGAAACCATAATGAAACCCTAATGAAAACCTAATGAAACCCTAATGAAACCCTTATGTGAAACCATAATGAAACACTAATGAAACCCTAATGTGAAACCCTAATGAAACCCTAACGAAACCCTAATGTGAAACCCTAATGAAACCCTAATGTGAAACCCTAATAAAACCCTAATGTGAAACCCTAGTGAAACCCTAATGTGAAACCCTAATGAAACCCTAATGTGAAACCCTAATGAAACCCTAATGAAACCCAAATGAAACCCTAATGTGAAACCCTAATGAAACTCTAATGAAACCCCAATGAAACCCCAATGTGAAACCCCAATGAAACCCCAATGAAACCCCAATGAAACCCTAATGTGAAACCCTAATGAAACCCTAATATGAAACACTAATGAAACCCTAATGAAACCCTAATGTGAAACCCCAATGAAACCCCAATGAAACCCTAATGAAACCCCAATGAAACCCTAATGTGAAACCCTAATGAAACTCTAATGAAACACTAATGAAACCCCAATGAAACCCCAATGAAACCCTAATGAAACCCCAATGAAACCCTAATGTGAAACCCTAATGAAACTCTAATGAAACCCTAATGAACACCCAATGAAACTCTAATGTGAAACCCTAATGAAACTCTAATGAAACACTAATGAAACCCCAATGAAACCCTAACGAAACCCTAATGTGAAACCCTAATGAAACCCAAATGTGAAACCCTAATGAAACCTTAATGAAACCCTAATGTGAAACCCTAATGAAACCCAAATGAAACCCTAATGTGAAACCCTAATGAAACCCTAATGTGAAACCCTAATGAAACCCTAATGAAACACTAATGTGAAACCCTAATAAAACCCCAATGAAACCCTAATGTGAAACCCTAATGAAACCCTAATGTGAAACCCTAATGAAACCCTAATATGAAACCCTAATGAAACCCTAATGAAACCCTAATGTGAAACCCTAATAAAACCCTAATGAAACCCTAATGTGAAACCCTAATGAAACCCTAATGAAACCCTAATGTGAAACCCTAATTAAACCCTAATGAAACCCTATTGAAACCCCAATGAAACCCCAATGAAACCCCAATGAAACCCCAATAAAAGCCTAATGTGAAACCCTAATGAAACCCTAATATGAAACCATAATGAAACCCTAATGAAACCCTAATGAAACCCTAATGAAACCCTAATGTGAAACCCTAATGAAACCCTAATGAAACCCTATTGAAACCCCAATGAAACACCAATGAAACCCTAACGAAACCCTAATGTGAAACCCTAATGAAACCCTAATATGAAACCCTAATGTGAAACCCTAATGAAACCCTAATGAAACCCTAATGTGAAACCCTAATGAAACCCTAATATGAAACCCTAATGTGAAACCCTAATGAAACCCTAATGAAACCCTAATGTGAAACCCTAATGAAACTCTAATTAAACCCTAATGTGAAACTCTAATGAAACCCTAACGTGAAACCCTAAAGAATCCCTGACGTGAAACCCTAATGAAACCCTGACGTGAAACCCTAATGAAACCCTGATGTGAAACCCTAATGAAACCCTAATGAAACCCTAATGAAACCCTAATGAAACCCTAACGTGAAACCCTAATGAAACCCTAATGAAACCCTAATGAAACCCTAACGTGAAACCCTAATGTGAAACCCTAATGAAACTCTCTAATGTGAAACCCTAATGAAACCCTAATGAAACCCTAATGAAACCCTAATGTGAAACCCTAATGAAACCCTAATGAAACCTTAACGTGAAACCCTAATGAAACCCTGACGTGAAACCCTAATGAAACCCTGATGTGAAACCCTAATGAAACCCTAATGAAACCCTAATGAAACCCTAATGAAACCCTAATATGAAACCATAATGAAACCCTAATGAAACCCTAATGAAACCCTAATGAAACCCTAATGTGAAACCCTAATGAAACCCTAATGAAACCCTATTGAAACCCCAATGAAACCCCAATGAAACCCTAACGAAACCCTAATGTGAAACCCTAATGAAACCCTAATATGAAACCCTAATGTGAAACCCTAATGAAACCCTAATGAAACCCTAATGTGAAACCCTAATGAAACCCTAATATGAAACCCTAATGTGAAACCCTAATGAAACCCTAATGAAACCCTAATGTGAAACCCTAATGAAACTCTAATGAAACCCTAATGTGAAACTCTAATGAAACCCTAACGTGAAACCCTAATGAATCCCTGACGTGAAACCCTAATGAAACCCTGACGTGAAACCCTAATGAAACCCTGATGTGAAACCCTAATGAAACCCTAATGAAACCCTAATGAAACCCTAATGAAACCCTAACGTGAAACCCTAATGAAACCCTAATGAAACCCTAATGAAACCCTAACGTGAAACCCTAATGTGAAACCCTAATGAAACTCTCTAATGTGAAACCCTAATGAAACCCTAATGAAACCCTAATGAAACCCTAATGTGAAACCCTAATGAAACCCTAATGAAACCCTAACGTGAAACCCTAATGTGAAACCCTAATGAAACTCTCTAATGTGAAACCCTAATGAAACCCTAATGAAACCCTAATGAAACCCTAATGTGAAACCCTAATGAAACCCTAAAGAAACCCTAACGTGAAACCCTAATGTGAAACCCTAATGAAACTCTCTAATGTGAAACCCTAATGAAACCCTAATGAAACCCTAATGAAACCCTAATGTGAAACCCTACTGAAACTCTAATGTGAAACCCTAACGTGAAACCCTAATGAAACCCTGACGTGAAACCCTAATGAAACCCTAATGAAACCCTAATGAAACCCTAATGAAACCCTAACGTGAAACCCTAATGAAACCCTAATGAAACCCTAATGAAACCCTAATGAAAGCCAAACGTGAAACCCTAATGTGAAACCCCAATGAAACTCTCTAATGTGAAACCCTAATGAAACCCTAATGAAACCCTAATGAAACCCTAATGTGAAACCCTAATGAAACCCTGATGAAACCCTAACGTGAAACCCTAACGTGAAACCCTAATGAAACTCTCTAATGTGAAACCCTAAGGAAACCCTAATGAAACCCTAATGAAACCCTAATGAAACCCTAATGTGAAACCCTACTGAAACTCTAATGTGAAACCCTAACGTGAAACCCTAATGAAACCCTAATGAAACTCTAATGTGAAACCCTAATGAAACCCTAATGAAACCCTAACATGAAACCTTATTGACAACGCTACCTGTTTGGTTCCCAGGGAGGGCACTGAGATAGAGAGGACACATCGGACAGGGTGGAGTAGGAACAGCAGCAGGACTATTATACAGCCCCAGGTACTGGACACCACCATTGACGGAAAGGGTTGGTAGTTCAGACCGTAGACCATCCAGACATGTAGAAGACCTGCTAACGCTGCACCGACGATGAGACAGAAACAGAAGAGGTTGAAGACCTCTAACTTGTTCGTCGGGGAAGGTTTGGAATATACACCCCATTGGAACGTCAAGGTGGAAGACAGTCTTCTTTTAAAAGATGATCTATAGATACAACAACAACAAAAAAACATGTATATTTTTGTCATTTATTTGATAATCTTCTTGGACAGTGTTCTTCAATCCTGGTCTTTAAATTAGATGTGATATTATCTTATCATTATGTTACAACAGAACACAATGGGGGGGGGGGGTTAGGCAACGCACTCTACCAGGATATACTTCCACACTCCATCCACCAGGTGGCAGCACTAACCGAGTCAAGGGCTGTGCACTAACCAGGTGGGAATGGGGATGGAGGACCATTTTGGTATCTTGTTTTATCATTATTATTTTATATAATACTGAATTTGGCCTTTATTACTATAGCCCATAGAAACACATTGAATAACACATTCATAAATAACAAATCTAGGAGATTGTTTGTGGGGTTTTTTGGACACATGCAGTTGAAGTCGGAAGTTTACATACCCCTTAGCCAAATACATTTAAACTCAATTTTTCACAATTCCTGACATTTAATCCTAGTAAAAATTCCCTGTCTTAGGTCAGTTAGGATTACCACTTTATTTTAAGAATGTAAAATGTCAGAGTAATAGTAGAAAGAATGATTTATTTCAGCTTTTATTTCTTTCATCACATTCCCATTGGGTCAGAAGTTTACAATACACTCAATTAGTATTTGGTAGCATTGCGTTTAAATTGTTTAACTTGGGTCAAATGTTTCGGGTAGCCTTCCACAAGCTTCCCACAATAAGTTGGGTGAATTTTGGCCCATTCCTCCTGAAAGATCTGGTGTAACTGAGTCAGGTTTGTAGGCCTCCTTGCTCGCACATACTTTTTCAGTTCTGCCCACATATTTTCTGTAGGATTGAGGTCAGGGCTTTGTGATGGCCACTCCAATACCTTGACTTTGTTGTCCTTAAGCCATTTTGCCACAACTTTGGAAGTATGCTTGGGGTCATAGTCCATTTGGAAGACTCATTTGCGACCAAGCTTTAACTTCCTGGCTGATGTCTTGAGATGTTGCTCCAATATATCCACATACTTTTCCTACCTCATGATGCCATGTATTTTGTGAAGTGCACCAGTCCCTCCTGCAGCAAAGCACCCCCACAACATGATGCTGCCACCCCCATGCTTCACGGTTGGGATGGTGTTCTTCGGCTTGCAAGCCTCCCCCTTTTTCTTCCAAACATAACGATGGCCATTATGGCCAAACAGTTCTATTTTTGTTTCATCAGACCAGAGGACAATTCTCCAAAAAGTACGATCTTTGTCCCCATGTGCAGTTGCAAACCGTAGTCTGGCTTTTTTATGGCGGTTTTGAAGCAGTGGCTTCTTCCTTGCTGAGCAGCCTTTCAGGTTATGTCGATATAGGACTCGTTTTACTGTGGATATAGATACTTTTGTACCTGTTTCCTCCAGCATCTTCACAAGGTCCTTTGCTGTTGTTCTGGGATTGATTTGCACTTTTCGCACCAAAGTACGTTCATCTCCAGGAGACAGAACGCGTCTCCTTCCTGAGCAGTATGAAGGCTGCGCGGTCCCATGGTGTTTATACTTGCGTACTATTGTTTGTACAGATGAACGTGGTACCTTCAGGCTTTTGGAAATTGCTCCCAAGGATGAACCAGACTTGTGGATGTCGACAATTTCTACAATATACGCTTGAGGATTAAGGTGATGGTCAGTCAGTGTCCCACCTGACAAGCCGTGGGTTGGTTTGGTGGCCTTGAACCATGCTTGAACCATGCAAACACCATGCTCTACCAACTGAGCCACACACAGTGAACTAGGCCTAAGACCCCTCGACTTAGCGAGTGCAATAATATAAGCAAGTTAATCGGTTTCGTAGCAATTACATATTATATAATGGTAAATAATTAATACACTGTATAATAATACAGACCTGGGTCCAAATACTATTTAAATTTTTTCAATTTCTTTCACATACATTTTAAATGAAGTAATCAGATATTTTCTATTTGAAAATATAAGTAGTTGAATATTGGAATGTATTTCGAAATACGCTTGGGAAGTATTGGCATGTATTTGAAAATACTCAAATACACAGATTATTTTTCAAATACAAATAAATACCCCCATGCATTTTAACCCAGCTCCTAGGAGTATTTGAAATAATGTATTTGGAAATAAGTACTTTGAAAATATTTTCAAATTGTAGATAATTTAGAGGAAATCATTTGAAAATAATTTCAACTATTTCCAATAAAAGTAGTTAATTTTGGCCACATTATTTGATAATACTGAAATACACAGAAAGTAGGTATTTCCATAACAAATAATCAAATCCACGTTTAGTTGAACCCAGGGTGTGGTTAGTAACTCTGGACTCACAGGAATCCTGAGGCTCGGCGTGGACCGCTGGAGACAGCCTCCATGATGTATGGAGTTCAACGACTGGGATCAAATCAACAACAACATAACGAGTTAAAATATTCACAAATTGGTACAAAAAGCTGACACTGGTATATCAAAAAAATATATATTTAAAAACGTAAATATTGAACGATGTATTCTGTGTTTTAAATAAAACAGAATTGGTTCAGCCAATATAACATTTAAACAATTAGTTCTGCTATTATGTCTACAGATAGTCATATGAATTGTAGTTTATAACATACCTTCAGTTCTCTGGAGCAGTACTGTGTTAAGTGTAGAATCTATGAATCATAGTTTATAACCTACCTTCAGTTATCTGGAGCAGTACTGTGTTAAGTGTAGAATCTATGAATTCTAGTTTTTAACCTACCTTCAGTTCTCTGGAGCAGTACTGTGTTAAGTGTAGAATCTATGAATCATAGTTTATAAATTACCTTCAGTTATCTGGAGCAGTACTGTGTTGAGTGTAGAAATGCCCTTGGTAGTCCAACTCAAGAGACCGATTGATTTATATACAGCCCTGAAGGGGTTCCTCTTTTCTGGCCATGGGCAGACTGAAACACTTACGTAATATGTTGATAAATACAGGGGCTGAAAAACATTCATTTCTATTGTGTTGAAATGGAACTTCAGATGTCCTGTGTGTCAGAGATTAACTGGTATTACTGTGTAATATGGTGGTAGTAGAAAGCCAGTATGAGGGTTAGCGCTCAGGCTAGAATGAAAGACGGCCGTAGAAAGCCAGTATGAGGGTTAGCGTTCAGGCTAGAATGAAAGGAGGCCGTAGAAAGCCAGTATGAGGGTTAGCGTTCAGGCTAGAATGAAAGGAGGCCATAGAAAGCCAGTATGAGGGTTAGCGTTCAGGCTAGAATGAAAGACGGCCGTAGAAAGCCATTTTGAGGGTTAGCGCTCAGGCTAGAATGAAAGGAGGCCGTAGAAAGCCAGTATGAGGGTTAGCGTTCAGGCTAGAATGAAAGGTGGCCGTAGAAAGCCATTTTGAGGGTTAGCGCTCAGGCTAGAATGAAAGGCGGCTGGTGCGTGGGAGAGAAAACATCTGTAGAGCTCAAAAAGTAATCACACTCAAAACCATGACAAGAAACAATACAAAACGTTAAGGTGTAAGGGACTGCTGGTGTGTGTGGACAACACTACAAGAAACATACAAAGTCCAATTCCTCATTAAGCCCTTGGGGGAGTAGATTTTTTAAGTTGAAGATCCACCCTTATCATCTGGAGAAGGAACTCATCCGTACCATCTGGAGAAGGCACTCATCCGTATCATCTGGAGAAGGCACTCATCCGTACTATCTGGAGAAGGAACTCATCCGTACCATCTGGAGAAGGAACTCATCCATACCATCTGGAGAAGGCACTCATCCGTACCATCTGGAGAAGGCACTCATCCGTATCATCTGGAGAAGGAACTCATCCGTACCATCTGGAGAAGGCACTCATCCGTATCATCTGGAGAAGGCACTCATCCGTATCATCTGGAGAAGGCACTCATCCGTACTATCTGGAGAAGGAACTCATCCGTACCATCTGGAGAAGGCACTCATCCTTATCATCTGGAGAAGACACTCATCTGTACCATCTGGAGAAGACACTCATCCGTATCATCTGGAGAAGGAACTCATCCGTACCATCTGGAGAAGACACTCATCCTTATCATCTGGAGAAGGAACTCATCCGTACCATCTGGAGAAGACAATCATCCTTATCATCTGGAGAAGGCACTCATCCGTACCATCTGGAGAAGGCACTCATCCGTACCATCTGGAGAAGACACTCATCCTTATCATCTGGAGAAGGAACTCATCCGTACCATCTGGAGAAGACAATCATCCTTATCATCTGGAGAAGGCACTCATCCGTACCATCTGGAGAAGGCATTCATTATATCATCTGGAGAAGGAACTCATCCGTACCATCTGGAGAAGGTACTCATCCGTATCATCTGGAGAAGGCACTCATCCGTATCATCTGGAGAAGGCACTCATTCTTATCATCTGGAGAAGGCACTCATCCGTATCATCTGGAGAAGGCACTCATTCTTATCATCTGGAGAAGGAACTCATCCATATCATCTGGAGAAGGAACTCATCCGTACCATCTGGAGAAGGAACTCATCCGTACCATCTGGAGAAGGCACTCATCCGTATCATCTGGAGAAGGCACTCATCCGTACCATCTGGAGAAGACACTCATCCATATCATCTGGAGAAGGAACTCACCCTTATCAGCTGGAGAAGGCACTCATCCATATCATCTGGAGAAGGAACTCATCCGTACCATCTGGAGAAGGAACTCATCCGTACCATCTGGAGAAGACACTCATCCGTACCATCTGGAGAAGGAACTCATCCGTACCATCTGGAGAAGGCACTCATCCGTATCATCTGGAGAAGGCACTCATCCGTACCATCTGGAGAAGGCACTCATCCGTATCATTCACTAAACAGAAAGTAACCACCCACAAAACACCCACAGTGTATTATATAGGTGTATTAAACAGTGTATTATATAGTGTGCTATATAGGTGTATTATATAGTGTATTATATAGTTTATTATATAGTGTGCTATATAGGTTAATTATATAGTGTATTATATAGTGTATTATACAGGTGTATTATATAGTGTATTATATAGTGTATTATACAGGTGTATTATATAGTGTATTATGTAGTGTATTATAAAGGTATATTATATAGTGTGTTGTACAGCCTATTATAAAGGTGTATTATATAGTGTACTGTATAGTGTACTATATAGTGTATTATATAGTGTATTATATAGTGTATTATATAGTTTATTATATAGTGTATTATATAGTGTGCTATATAGGTTAATTATATAGTGAATTATATAGTTTATTATATAGTGTATTATATAGTGTGCTATATAGGTTAATTATATAGTGAATTATATAGTTTATTATATAGTGTATTATATAGTGTATTATAAAGTGTATTATATAGTGTATTATATAGTGTGTTGTACAGCCTATTATATAGGTGTATTATATAGTGTTCTATATAGGTTAATTATATAGTGTATTATATAGTGTATTATACAGGTGTATTATATAGGTGTATTATATATATTGTATTAAAAAGGTCTATTATATAGTCTATTATATAGTGTACTATATAGTGTATTACATAGTGTGCTATATAGGTTAATTATATAGTGTATACTACAGGTGTATTATATAGTGTGTTGTGCAGCCTATTATATAGGTGTATTATATAGGTGTATTATATAGTGTATTATGTAGTGTATTATATAGTGTATTATATAGAGTATCATATAGTGTATTATATAGTGTATTATATACTGTATTATATAGTGTATCATATAGTGTATTATACAGTGTAGTAAATAGTGTATTATATGGTGTATTATATAGTGTATCATATTGGTGTATCATATAGTGTATTATATAGTGTACTGTATAGTGTATTGTATAGTGTATTGTATAGTATATTAAATAGTGTATTTTATAGTGTATTATATAGTGTATTAAATACTGTATTATATAGTTTTGTCATATATAGTTTTGTTATATAGTGTATTATATAGGTATATTATATAATGTATGATATAAGTGTAGAGTATTATATAGTGTTTACTAAAGGTTTACCACGTTCATCTGTACAAACACTAGTACACAAGTATAAACACATGGGACCATGCAGCCGTCATACCAATCAGGAAGGAGACGCGTTCTGTGTCCTAGAGATTAACATGCTTTTGTGCGAAAAGTGCAAATCAATCCCAGAACAACAGCAAAGGACCCTGTGAAGATGCTGGAGGAAACAGGTCCAAAAGTATCTATATCCACAGTAAAACGAGTCCTATATCGACATAACCTGAAAGGCTGCTCAGCAAGGAAGAAGCCACTGCTCCAAAACCGCCATAAAAAAGCCAGACTACGGTTTGCAACTGCACATGGGGACAAAGATCAAACTTTTTGGAGAAATGTCCTCTGGTCTGATGAAACAAAAATAGAACTGTTTGGCCATAATGGCCATCGTTATGTTTGGAAGAAAAAGGGGGAGGCTTGCAAGCCGAAGAACACCATCCCAACCGTGAAGCATGGGGGTGGCAGCATCATGTTGTGGGGGTGCTTTGCTGCAGGAGGGCCTGGTGCACTTCACAAAATAGATGGCATCATGAGGTAGGAAAATTATGTGGATATATTGAAGCAACATCTCAAGACATCAGTCAGGAAGTTAAAGCTTGGTCACAAATGGGTCTTCCAAATGGACAATGACCCCAAGCATACCTCCAAAGTTGTGGCAAACTGGCTTAAGGACAACAAAGTCAAGGTATTGGAGTGGCCATCACAAAGCCTTGACCTCAATCCTAATAAAAATTTGTGGGCAGAACTGAAAGCGTGTGAGAAAGGAGGCCTACAAACCTGACTCAGTTACACCAGCTCTGTCAGGAGGAATGGGCCAAAATTCACCCAACTTATTGTGAGAAGCTTGTGGAAGGCTACCCGAAACGTTTGACCCAAGTTAAACAATTTAAAGGCAATGCTACCAAATACTTTTTGATTGTATGTAAACTTCTGACCCACTGGGAATGTGATGGAAGAAATAAAAGCTGAAATAAATAATTCTCTCTACTATTATTCTGACATTTCACATTCTAAAAATAAAGTGGTGATCCTAACTGACCTACGACAGGGAATTTTTACTAGGATTAAATGTCAGGAATTGTGGAAAAACTGAATTTAAATGTATTTGGCTAAGGGGTATGTAAACTTCTGACTTCAACTGTAGCTAGTACCAGCTATCTACCTAGCTAACGTGGTTTGATGGTTGACACTGACGGGCAGCAGAAGTGATCGACTACAAGATGGCGCTGACAGACACTGTCTCACTGTTTCCAGGTCCTAGCTAACTTTGCAGTATTTAGCATTTACGGACATATTTAATCTCTCACTATCCCAGTCTGTTGTCCCCACTTGCTCCAAGATGTCCACCACTGTTCCTGTACCCAAGAAAGCAAATGTAGTGGAACTAAATTACCATCACCCAGTAGCACTCACTTCTTTCATCATGAAGTGCTTCGAGAGGCATGTTAAGGATCATATCACCTCCAACCTTACCTGACACCCTAGACCCACTCCAATTTTCTTACCACCCAACAGATCCAAGGATAACACAATTACCATTGCCCTGCAACTGGATCCTGGACTTCATGATGGGGCGCCCCCAGGTGGCAAAATCCCTCCTGAAATGTGTGCAAACCTGGTGGCCAACTACAAGAAACGTCTGACCTCTGTGATTGCCAACAAGCGTTTTGCCACCAAGTACTAAATCATGTTTTGCAGAGGGGTCAAATACTTATTTCCCTCATTAAAATGCAAATCAATTTATAACATTTTTGACATGCGTTTTTCAGGATTTTTTTGTTGTTATTCTGTCTCTCACTGTTCAAATAAACCTACCATTAAAATTATAGACTGATCATTTCTTTGTCAGGGGGCAAACGTACAGCTCTACAAATAGCTGTTAATGATGATGGCATATTCAATGAACTGATGAAAACTAACCAAGCGCTCCAGGACAAGTTGTCTACAGAAAAATTAGGAACTTAAAATCAAGAAATTCAACAAAGACAAAAAAGACAAGGCCAAGGATAAAGTCTACTTCTGGAGAAACCCTGACAGAGGAGGTCCTGCTCCTCCTCTCCATGGCAGACGCAGGAGGGATGACACTTACTTCCATCCACCGCCGTCTGACCAACAACCAGCGCCTCATCGGCTTCCAGTGGCAGTTTTTTACTCAACGAGAGACTGGGCCAACGGAAGGGCGCATGTGGCCGCAGGCACATCGACGAGATGCCGCACCCGACGGGGTAAGAAGAGACGACTACCAGAGGCAGAGGAGACCGTTCACACGGTCCCAGTACCCACAGGACTGAGTGTTTTTCATTTATCAAGCAAGATATTGAGCCCTGCCCATGTCTCCTTGCTTAATAAAGGGTTATCTTTTGTGCCTACAACACAGTGTAACGATTTTGACGTTGAGGTAGACATGTTCAAGTTTTTTTAGAAACATCCGTTTAAGGGAACACTTTAGCTCCCCTAATCCTGACATTTCTATTGAACCAGTAGGTTACTCACCTGTACATACTCCGACTCCTTTTAGAAGCAAGAGTTATTTTATACCTCCAGCCAATCGCAATCACTCTATCGAGACATATTGCAGACTGGTTGAAAAAGATGTTGTTCATCTCCTTCAGAACAAACAGGAGTCCAAATCTTTCCATAATTTACCTAAGGATGAAAAACAAGCTTTGCTTGATTTACAATCCGATACGTCAGTCCTTATTCGTCCTGCTGATAAGGGTGGGTCGGTTGTACTCATGGATAGGACAGCTTATGTAAATGAGTGTCATAGACAGCTGCTTGACAACAGCTTTTACAAGAAACTCAGAAGTGACCCCACTTCCCAATTTCAGAATACTATCTTTACTGTCCTAGATGGGTATTTAAGTTCTGGTCAGATAACCAAAAAAGAACATGACTTTCTGGCTATTCAACACCCTAAAATTGCCACTTTCTTTACTTTGCCGAAATTACACAAGAATGTTACAAAACCTCCAGGGCGCCCTATTGTAGCGGGCATTGATGCAGTAACGGCCCATCTATCATTGATGCACTAACAGCCCCTATTGTAGCGGGCATTGATGCAGTAACGGCCCATCTATCATTGATGCACTAACAGCCCCTATTGTAGAGGGCATTGATGCAGTAACGGCCCATCTATCATTGATGCACTAACAGCCCCTATTGTAGAGGGCATTGATGCAGTAACGGCCCATCTATCATTGATGCACTAACAGCCCCTATTGTAGAGGGCATTGATGCAGTAACAGCCCCTCTATCATTGATGCACTAACAGCCCCTATTGTAGCGGGCATTGATGCAGTAACGGCCCATCTATCATTGATGCACTAACAGCCCCTATTGTAGAGGGCATTGATGCAGTAACGGCCCATCTATCATTGATGCAGTAACAGCTATATCTATCTACTTCTGTTGACTTTTTTATTAGACCACTCGCAGAACAGCTCCCTTCCTAAAGGACACCAGCAGTATGATCTCAGAACAGCTCCCCTCCTAAAGGACACCAGCAGTATGATCTCAGAACAGCTCTCCTCCTAAAGGACACCAGCAGTATGATCTCAGAACAGCTCCCCTCCTAAAGGACACCAGCAGTATGATCTCAGAACAGCTCCCCTCCTAAAGGACACCAGCAGTATGGTCTCAGAACAGCTCCCCTCCTTTGTAAAGGACACCAGCAGTATGATCTCAGAACAGCTCCCCTCCTTTGTAAAGGACACCAGCAGTATGATCTCAGAACAGCTCTCCTCCTCCTAAAGGACACCAGCAGTATGGTCTCAGAACAGCTCCCCTCCTACAGGACACCAGCAGTATGATCTCAGAACAGCTCCCCTCCTAAAGGACACCAGCAGTATGATCTCAGAACAGCTCCCCTCCTAAAGGACACCAGCAGTATGATCTCAGAACAGCTCCCCTCCTAAAGGACACCAGCAGTATGATCTCAGAACAGCTCCCCTCCTAAAGGACACCAGCAGTATGGTCTCAGAACAGCTCTCCTCCTAAAGGACACCAGCAGTATGGTCTCAGAACAGCTCCCCTCCTTTATAAAGGACACCAGCAGTATGATCTCAGAACAGCTCCCCTCCTAAAGGACACCAGCAGTATGATCTCAGAACAGCTCCACTCCTTTGTAAAGGACACCAGCAGTATGATCTCAGAACTGCTCCCCTCCTAAAGGACACCAGCAGTATGATCTCAGAACAGCTTCCCTCCTAAAGGACACCAGCAGTATGATCTCAGAACAGCTCCCCTCCTAAAGGACACCAGCAGTATGGTCTCAGAACAGCTCCCCTCCTAAAGGACACCAGCAGTATGATCTCAGAACAGCTCCCCTCCTAAAGGACACCAGCAGTATGGTCTCAGAACAGCTCCCCTCCTAAAGGACACTAGCAGTATGGTCTCAGAACAGCTCCCCTCCTAAAGGACACCAGCAGTATGATCTCAGAACAGCTCCCCTCCTAAAGGACACCAGCAGTATGATCGCAGAACAGCTCCCCTCCTAAAGGACACCAGCAGTATGGTCTCAGAACAGCTCCCCTCCTTTGTAAAGGACACCAGCAGTATGATCTCAGAACAGCTCCCCTCCTTTATAAAGGACACCAGCAGTATGATCTCAGAACAGCTCCCCTCCTTTATAAAGGACACCAGCAGTATGATCTCAGAACAGCTCCCCTCCTTTGTAAAGGACACCAGCAGTATGATCTCAGAACAGCTCCCCTCCTTTATAAAGGACACCAGCAGTATGATCTCAGAACAGCTCCCCTCCTTTATAAAGGACACCAGCAGTATGATCTCAGAACAGCTCCCCTCCTAAAGGACACCAGCAATATGTTCTCAGAACAGCTCCCCTCCTAAAGGACACCAGCAGTATGATCTCAGAACAGCTCCCCTCCTAAAGGACACCAGCAGTATGGTCTCAGAACAGCTCCCCTCCTAAAGGACACCAGCAGTATGGTCTCAGAACAGCTCCCCTCCTAAAGGACACCAGCAGTATGATCTCAGAACAGCTCCCCTCCTAAAGGACACCAGCAGTATGGTCTCAGAACAGCTCCCCTCCTAAAGGACACTAGCAGTATGGTCTCAGAACAGCTCCCCTCCTAAAGGACACCAGCAGTATGATCTCAGAACAGCTCCCCTCCTAAAGGACACCAGCAGTATGGTCTCAGAACAGCTCCCCTCCTAAAGGACACCAGCAGTATGGTCTCAGAACAGCTCCCCTCCTAAAGGACACCAGCAGTATGGTCTCAGAACAGCTCCCCTCCTAAAGGACACCAGCAGTATGGTCTCAGAACAGCTCCCCTCCTAAAGGACACCAGCAGTATGGTCTCTGACCAGCTCCCCTCCTAAAGGACACCAGCAGCATGATCTCAGAACAGCTCCCCTGCTAAAGGACACCAGCAGTATGGTCTCAGAACAGCTCTCCTTTGTTAACGACACCAGCAGTATGGTATCAGAACAGCTCCCCTCCTAAAGGACACCAGCAGTATTATCTCAGAACAGCTCCCCTGCTAAAGGACACCAGCAGTAGTGTATCAGAACAGCTCTCCTTTGTAAAGGACACCAGCAGTATGGTCTCAGAACAGCTCCCCTCCTAAAGGACACCAGCAGTATGGTCTCAGAACAGCTCCCCTCCTAAAGGACACCAGCAGTATGATCTCAGAACAGCTCCCCTCCCAAAGGACACCAGCAGTATGATCTCAGAACAGCTCCCCTCCTTTGTAAAGGACACCAGCAGTATGATCTCAGAACAGCTCCCCTCCTAAAGGACACCAGCAGTATGATCTCAGAACAGCTCCCTCCTAAAGGACACCAGCAGTATGATCTCAGAACAGCTCCCCTCCTCCAAAAGGACACCAGCAGTATGATCTCAGAACAGCTCCCCTCCTAAAGGACACCAGCAGTATGGTCTCAGAACAGCTCCCCTCCTAAAGGACACCAGCAGTATGATCTCAGAACAGCTCTCCTCCTCCTAAAGGACACCAGCAGTATGATCTCAGAACAGCTCCCCTCCTCCTAAAGGACACCAGCAGTATGATCTCAGAACAGCTCCTCTCCTAAAGGACACCAGCAGTATGGTCTCAGAACAGCTCCCCTCCTAAAGGACACCAGCAGTATGGTCTCAGAACAGCTCCCCTCCTAAAGGACACCAGCAGTATGGTCTCAGAACAGCTCCCCTCCTAAAGGACACCAGCAGTATGGTCTCAGAACAGCTCCCCTCCTAAAGGACACCAGCAGTATGGTCTCAGAACAGCTCCCCTCCTAAAGGACACCAGCAGTATGGTCTCAGAACAGCTCTCCTTTGTAAAGGACACCAGCAGTATGGTATCAGAACAGCTCCCCTCCTAAAGGACACCAGCAGTATGGTCTCTGAACAGCTCCCCTCCTAAAGGACACCAGCAGTATGGTCTCAGAACAGCTCCCCTCCTAAAGGACACCAGCAGTATGATCTCAGAACAGCTCTCCTCCTAAAGGACACCAGCAGTATGATCTCAGAACAGCTCCCCTCCTAAAGGACACCAGCAGTATGATCTCAGAACAGCTCCCCTCCTAAAGGACACTAGCAGTATGATCTCAGAACAGCTCCCCTCCTAAAGGACACCAGCAGTATGGTCTCAGAACAGCTCCCCTCCTTTGTAAAGGACACCAGCAGTATGATCTCAGAACAGCTCCCCTCCTTTGTAAAGGACACCAGCAGTATGATCTCAGAACAGCTCTCCTCCTCCTAAAGGACACCAGCAGTATGGTCTCAGAACAGCTCCCCTCCTAAAGGACACCAGCAGTATGATCTCAGAACAGCTCCCCTCCTAAAGGACACCAGCAGTATGATCTCAGAACAGCTCCCCTCCTAAAGGACACCAGCAGTATGATCTCAGAACAGCTCCCCTCCTAAAGGACACCAGCAGTATGATCTCAGAACAGCTCCCCTCCTAAAGGACACCAGCAGTATGGTCTCAGAACAGCTCTCCTCCTAAAGGACACCAGCAGTATGGTCTCAGAACAGCTCCCCTCCTTTATAAAGGACACCAGCAGTATGATCTCAGAACAGCTCCCCTCCTAAAGGACACCAGCAGTATGATCTCAGAACAGCTCCACTCCTTTGTAAAGGACACCAGCAGTATGATCTCAGAACTGCTCCCCTCCTAAAGGACACCAGCAGTATGATCTCAGAACAGCTTCCCTCCTAAAGGACACCAGCAGTATGATCTCAGAACAGCTCCCCTCCTAAAGGACACCAGCAGTATGGTCTCAGAACAGCTCCCCTCCTAAAGGACACCAGCAGTATGATCTCAGAACAGCTCCCCTCCTAAAGGACACCAGCAGTATGGTCTCAGAACAGCTCCCCTCCTAAAGGACACTAGCAGTATGGTCTCAGAACAGCTCCCCTCCTAAAGGACACCAGCAGTATGATCTCAGAACAGCTCCCCTCCTAAAGGACACCAGCAGTATGATCGCAGAACAGCTCCCCTCTTAAAGGACACCAGCAGTATGGTCTCAGAACAGCTCCCCTCCTTTGTAAAGGACACCAGCAGTATGATCTCAGAACAGCTCCCCTCCTTTATAAAGGACACCAGCAGTATGATCTCAGAACAGCTCCCCTCCTTTATAAAGGACACCAGCAGTATGATCTCAGAACAGCTCCCCTCCTTTGTAAAGGACACCAGCAGTATGATCTCAGAACAGCTCCCCTCCTTTATAAAGGACACCAGCAGTATGATCTCAGAACAGCTCCCCTCCTTTATAAAGGACACCAGCAGTATGATCTCAGAACAGCTCCCCTCCTAAAGGACACCAGCAATATGTTCTCAGAACAGCTCCCCTCCTAAAGGACACCAGCAGTATGATCTCAGAACAGCTCCCCTCCTAAAGGACACCAGCAGTATGGTCTCAGAACAGCTCCCCTCCTAAAGGACACCAGCAGTATGGTCTCAGAACAGCTCCCCTCCTAAAGGACACCAGCAGTATGATCTCAGAACAGCTCCCCTCCTAAAGGACACCAGCAGTATGGTCTCAGAACAGCTCCCCTCCTAAAGGACACTAGCAGTATGGTCTCAGAACAGCTCCCCTCCTAAAGGACACCAGCAGTATGATCTCAGAACAGCTCCCCTCCTAAAGGACACCAGCAGTATGGTCTCAGAACAGCTCCCCTCCTAAAGGACACCAGCAGTATGGTCTCAGAACAGCTCCCCTCCTAAAGGACACCAGCAGTATGGTATCAGAACAGCTCCCCTCCTAAAGGACACCAGCAGTATGATCTCAGAACAGCTCCCCTCCTAAAGGACACCAGCAGCATGATCTCAGAACAGCTCCCCTGCTAAAGGACACCAGCAGTATGGTCTCAGAACAGCTCTCCTTTGTTAACGACACCAGCAGTATGGTATCAGAACAGCTCCCCTCCTAAAGGACACCAGCAGTATTATCTCAGAACAGCTCCCCTGCTAAAGGACACCAGCAGTATGGTATCAGAACAGCTCTCCTTTGTAAAGGACACCAGCAGTATGGTCTCAGAACAGCTCCCCTCCTAAAGGACACCAGCAGTATGGTCTCAGAACAGCTCCCCTCCTAAAGGACACCAGCAGTATGATCTCAGAACAGCTCCCCTCCCAAAGGACACCAGCAGTATGATCTCAGAACAGCTCCCCTCCTTTGTAAAGGACACCAGCAGTATGATCTCAGAACAGCTCCCCTCCTAAAGGACACCAGCAGTATGATCTCAGAACAGCTCCCTCCTAAAGGACACCAGCAGTATGATCTCAGAACAGCTCCCCTCCTCCAAAAGGACACCAGCAGTATGATCTCAGAACAGCTCCCCTCCTAAAGGACACCAGCAGTATGGTCTCAGAACAGCTCCCCTCCTAAAGGACACCAGCAGTATGATCTCAGAACAGCTCTCCTCCTCCTAAAGGACACCAGCAGTATGATCTCAGAACAGCTCCCCTCCTCCTAAAGGACACCAGCAGTATGATCTCAGAACAGCTCCTCTCCTAAAGGACACCAGCAGTATGGTCTCAGAACAGCTCCCCTCCTAAAGGACACCAGCAGTATGGTCTCAGAACAGCTCCCCTCCTAAAGGACACCAGCAGTATGGTCTCAGAACAGCTCCCCTCCTAAAGGACACCAGCAGTATGGTCTCAGAACAGCTCCCCTCCTAAAGGACACCAGCAGTATGGTCTCAGAACAGCTCCCCTCCTAAAGGACACCAGCAGTATGGTCTCAGAACAGCTCTCCTTTGTAAAGGACACCAGCAGTATGGTATCAGAACAGCTCCCCTCCTAAAGGACACCAGCAGTATGGTCTCTGAACAGCTCCCCTCCTAAAGGACACCAGCAGCATGATCTCAGAACAGCTCCCCTGCTAAAGAACACCAGCAGTATGGTATCAGAACAGCTCTCCTTTGTAAAGGACACCAGCAGTATGGTCTCAGAACAGCTCCCCTCCTAAAGGACACCGGCAGTATGGTCTCAGAACAGCTCCCCTCCTTTGTAAAGGACACCAGCAGTATGATCTCAGAACAGCTCCCCTCCTAAAGGACACCAGCAGTATGATCTCAGAACAGCTCCCCTCCTAAAGGACACCAGCAGTATGGTCTCAGAACAGCTCCCCTCCTCCTAAAGGACACCAGCAGTATGATCTCAGAACAGCTCCCCTCCTAAAGGACACCAGCAGTATGATCTCAGAACAGCTCTCCTCCTCCTAAAGGACACCAGCAGTATGATCTCAGAACAGCTCCCCTCCTAAAGGACACCAGCAGTATGGTCTCAGAACAGCTCCCCTCCTAAAGGACACCAGCAGTATGATCTCAGAACAGCTCCTCTCCTAAAGGACACCAGCAGTATGGTCTCAGAACAGCTCCCCTCCTAAAGGACACCAGCAGTATGATCTCAGAACAGCTCCCCTCCTAAAGGACACCAGCAGTATGGTCTCAGAACAGCTCCCCTCCTAAAGGACACCAGCAGTATGATCTCAGAACAGCTCTCCTCCTAAAGGACACCAGCAGTATGGTCTCAGAACAGCTCCCCTCCTAAAGGACACCAGCAGTATGGTCTCAGAACAGCTCCCCTCCTAAAGGATACCAGCAGTATGGTCTCAGAACAGCTCCCCTCCTAAAGGACACCAGCAGTATGGTCTCAGAACAGCTCTCCTTTGTAAAGGACACCAGCAGTATGGTATCAGAACAGCTCCTCTCCTAAAGGACACCAGCAGCATGATCTCAGAACAGCTCCCCTCCTAAAGGACACCAGCAGTATGGTCTCAGAACAGCTCCCCTGCTAAAGGACACCAGCAGTATGGTCTCAGAACAGCTCTCCTTTGTAAAGGACACCAGCAGTATGGTATCAGAACAGCTCCTCTCCTAAAGGACACCAGCAGCATGATCTCAGAACAGCTCCCCTCCTAAAGGACACCAGCAGTATGATCTCAGAACAGCTCTCCTTTGTAAAGGACACCAGCAGTATGGTCTCAGAACAGCTCCCCTCCTAAAGGACACCAGCAGTATGGTCTCTATCATTGAATCTCTTGATCCTCTCCCTGAGAATACCTTGTTAGTTACTTTTGATGTTGAGTCGTTATACACTAATATTCCACATGAGTGCGTTATTGAAGCTATGGAACATTTTCTTCTGCAACGTGACCCTAATGAACTACCTTCCAGTGTTTGCATTATAACATTGGCTGAAGTAGTACTCACCCACAACTACTTCATGTTTCTAAATTATTTCTTTATTCAGACGAAGGGTACTGCTATGGGATCCCCCATGGCTCCTAACTATGCTAATTTGTATGTGGGTTACATGGAGAAACAGTCCATTTTCAACCCTCTCAAAAATGTTTTTTTTGCCTAACATCATTATTTGGAGACGGTATATTGATGATATTTTTGTTCTATGGAGGAGTGATGCAACACAGCTCCAGGCGTTCCATGCTTTTCTTAACTCCTGTTCTGAGCACCTGAGATTTACTATGCAATCTGATTCACGTCAAATCAGTTTTCTTGATCTTCTGATCTTGTGTGTGAGGATAATGTTCTATACACTGATCTTTACAGGAAACCTACTGATCCTAACAGTTTGTTGAGGGCTGATAGTTGTCACCCACTTCCCTTGAAAAACAGTTTGCCCTACAGCCAATTTTGTCGAATCAAAAGAATTTGTAAAAAACAATCAGATTTCGACAGAAATATGGCTGAGACGCAGGATCAGTTCAAGGAGAGGAGGTACAAAAATGGTCAGATTAATATTGCCATTGAGAAAATTCAAAACAAAACGAGACATGATATTTTTCGAGGACAGTCTCGCAAAAAGACGCATTCTTGCGTTCTAACTACCCGATATTCAAAGCGCTCTGAACAAGTCAAGGGAATCGTTCACAAACATTGGCACATTCTAAAATCCGATGATAGTCTCGGTAATGTGTTTTCGGACCTTCCCTTGGTCGTATTCTCGCGGGGCAGAAATCTCAGAGATCAATTGATAAACTCTGTTTTACCATCCCAAGATATTCATGAACAACGTCTATTTGCGCCCCCTACTGGATGGAAACTACAAGTGTAACGGCTGCGCTCAATGCAATGGCACTTATAAATGTAGATCCTTCAAACACCCCCAAACAGGGAAACATATCCCAATCAAAGGTGTTATTACGTGTTCCACTAAGGCAGTTATTTATCTTATAACTTGTCCTTGTGGTAAATGATGTGGGTAAAACAAAGCATGAATTAAAAGTACGTATCTCAGAGCATCGTAACACCATTAGGTGGTAAAACTGGACTTACCCAGTTGGGGCCCACTTTCTGGAAGCAAACCACTCGATCTCGTCTGGACTTACCCAGTTGCGGCCCACTTTATGGAAGCAAACCACTCGATTTCGTCTCTGCGTTTAATATCGGCATCGAACATGTCACCCTCCCTGGGAGAGGGGGTGACCTCGACAATTTATTGTTAAAACGAGAGGGTGTCTCTAGGGGGTGCTGGTACAGGATATAATACCCAGAGGGTGTCTAGGTGGTGCTGGTACAGGATGTAATACCCAGAGGGTGTCTAGGTGGTGCTGGTACAGGATGTAATACCCAGAGGGTGTCTAGGTGGTGCTGGTACAGGATGTAATACCCAGAGGGTCTCTAGGGGGTGCTGGTACAGGATGTAATACCCAGAGGGTGTCTAGGTGGTGCTGGTACAGCATGTAATACCCAGAGGGTGTCTAGGTGGTGCTGGTACAGGATGTAATACCCAGAGGGTGTCTAGGTGGTGCTGGTACAGGATGTAATACCCAGAGGGTGTCTAGGTGGTGCTGGTACAGGATGTAATACCCAGAGTGTCTCTAGGTGGTGCTGGTACAGGATGTAATACCCAGAGGGTCTCTAGATGGTGCTGGTACAGGATGTAATACCCAGAGGGTGTCTAGGTGGTGCTGGTACAGGATGTAATACCCAGAGGTTGTCTAGGTGGTGCTTTCTCCTTCAGGGGTATCAGAAGGGCAATGATACTTTGTCCTTCAGGGGTATCAGAAGGGGAATGATACCTTGTCCTTCAGGGGTATCAGAAGGGGAATGATACCTTCTCCTTCAGGGGTATCAGAAGGGGAATGATACCTTCTCCTTCAGGGGTATCAGAAGGGGAATGATACCTTCTCCTTCAGGGGTATCAGAAGGGGAATGATACCTTCTCCTTCAGGGGTATCAGAAGGGGAATGATACCTTCTCCTTCAGGGGTATCAGAAGGGGAATGATACCTTGTTCTTCAGGGGTATCAGAAAGGGAATGATACCTTGTCCTTCAGGGGTATCAGAAGGGGAATGATACCTTGTCCTTCAGGGGTATCAGAAGGGGAATGATACCTTGTCCTTCAGGGGTATCAGAAGCTTGACATGAATTGAACAATCTGTTTTGTACACAATGTTCTTCTCTGGAGTTCAGAGTCCACCTGCCCTCCTTTTTACCTTGTTGTTTTTTAATCCTCTATGTTTGTCTTTCACGTATGTGTGTCTGTGTGTGTGTGTGTGTGTGTGTGTGTGTGTGTGTGTGTGTGTGTGTGTGTGTGTGTGTGTGTGTGTGTGTGTGTGTGTGTGTGTGTGTGTGTGTGTGTACAAATATACTAACTCTAACTTCAGACTGACAGCAGGACCTACGCAGCAAAAAGAGGAGACGACAAATGTTTTCATCACAGGTCTTGTGGGTTCTGAACAAGTACATACTTGACCCAACTCTTTCTACACAAATTGTCCTTTAATGAAATAGTGAAAAACACACACAGATATACAACGTTATAAAACTAAACCGTATCAGGCCAGCTGATACTGTCGTGGCCTCCCCTCGTCATCATTAAAAGGTCTCTTCTATATTCTTGATAGTTACTGTAACAACAGCTGTACTAAAAGCCCGTGCAACAGTGGCGACGATAAACTGAACTGAATATTGGTCCCAAATCTATTTGTGCCGTCTTGCTGACTCCTATTGTCATTTAACCACTGTTTTTATTTCAGTAAAGTCATACCGTATAACGAAAACTGTGATGGAAACAGTACAATTTTATAAATGTCGACAGATCATTTGTTTCGTTCAACAATCTTTTTTTGTGTCGGGGGGAAAATTAAATGATGTGAGAAATGGTGTTGGAAACGGCTTTATGCGCCAAATATTGATATTAATAGCTATCAAACTGTATCAAAGTAAACTTGGGAGTCACGAGATGATACTGTCGTGTGGTTCTCTCACTACGACTCGGGGGGAAACCATTTAGTTTATTAGGCTACAGATGAAATAAGTTACGATGAACTTCACAGGATGGTGAAAGTGCACTGTGAGCTGGACGCTCTTTTTACAATACATATCCAGGGTCTTATTCTAGTGACATGAAGATCGATGCTTGACTACCGTTTCACAACTAAAAATATCTTCGCTCTGATCCGTAATAATCTGATCAGGTAGACTAGCCTAGCCGCACTGTATCGGCGAGCTGTTGGCTAGAGCGCTCGTTGTGCCAAGACCAAAAAAAAGGGACACATTTTCTATTCAACGCAACAGTTTTTTTTTTGTGACAAAACTATCGATCGAGTTGAAAAATGCGATGTGAAAAAACATTTGAACTTTAGATTTTTTAAATCGGTAACATGAAAACTTGTGAAAAAAGTGAGAAAAAAAGTACAAATTTGTGCGCACTACGTCATCACGAACTGATGTTTTAACAAATCCAGTTTGGTGGAAACACCCCTAGTGGGAAAATATGCAGATTTTCTTTATGCGTATTTTTTTATTTTTATATTTGCATGAAAATCCGTCGCCAATTGGATGGAAACCTAGCTACTGTTGACCACTGTCCCAACAAACTAAACAACTAGTTTAGAAGGTATGAAATATTCCTACTGATGTAAAGATACGGCCGTATCGACTACATTATCTCTCCACCGTTTAACTACAAACAACTGACATGTTTGACCACTGTCCCAACAAGCTAGTTAGAGCACATTAAATCTCCCTCCACTTCTCTGCTATTCAAATCTGATAATTACAACATTCACTGGGAATACAGACTTGCGTTGAAGCCTCTGTGTCTTGTTTCAAATCGACTACATTGCAGTCGGATTTACAAATCACCTTCCTAAAAAAAAAAATTACTTCTCCTTGACATTTGTATTTCAGTCTGTCTGTAGTCGCCGACTACAATGTAGTACATCTCAAACACCCCGGTCGTTTCAAAGCCTCAAGGTCGAGTCCCAAATGGCACCCTATTCCGTTTATAGTGCACTACTTTAGACCAGAGCCATGTGGGGGAATAGGGTGACATTATAGACGCAGTCTGTCCCCTGTCTCTCAGGCCAGGGGTGTGAGAGGGCGTGGTGCTCTAGCGGACCTTGTTCCCCTGGCCTTTCGGCTGCGTTCCCTCCGCTGGTTGATGGCCTTGGTGGAGACTCTTAGTTTCCGGAGCCTCATTGCTCTCAGCTTCAGTTGCAGATCCTGGGGTAACCTCCCCCCTTTAGCTAGGATCCCGTTCATCCTCTGTCGTGGCGTCTTGATCAAGATGAAGTCACAGATGGTGGGTCGAGCTTCGGTCCCGACGCTGCACCGCCTCATGGAGGGAAAGTATCCCTCCGCCCACACCGTCACTTTGTATTCCCCAGGGTTCAACAGACGCCAGTAGTCTCCATCAGCCGCTAAGGAGATACACAGGAGAGTCTCATTATCATTCATTCAGAAAATGGAAAAAAAGTATTTTGTCAATAATACCACAATTAAGGGTATGGGACCTAGCTGATACAAACTGATGCAATGACAAAGACACTAATGTTTACAGTATAATAAAATAAATGGTGCAAGCTTGAAACTGAAGAGATGTGATGGTGTAACAAAGACAGTAGAGTGTCAGTTTTAAAGATACTGTTGCATCTTGGGAATAGAATAAAATAAATGGAAGCCAGGTGTAAATTAAATGAAGATACAAGAGAGAGCACAGACTGGGTTTGGGCGGTATATCGTGTATATATAATGTGTATATATATCGTGTATATATACCGTATATATATATCGTATATATATATATCGTGTATATATAACGTGTATATATATCATGTATATATATCGTGTATATATATCGTGTATATATATCGTGTATATATACCGTGTATATATATCGTGTATATATATCGTATATATATATCGTATGTATATATAACGTGTATATATATCGTGTATATATACCGTGTATATATATCGTGTATATATAACGTGTATATATAACGTGTATATATATATCGTGTATATATAACGTGTATATATATATCGTGTATATATAACGTGTATATATATATCGTGTATATATATATATATATATATATCGTGTGTATATATATCGTGTATATCTATCGTGTATATATACCGTGTATATATATCGTGTATATATACCGTGTATATATACCGTGTATATATATCGTGTATATAACGTGTATATATAACGTGTTTATATATCGTGTATATATACCGTGTATATATATCGTGTATATATACCGTGTATATATATCGTGTATATATACCGTGTATATATACCGTGTATATATATCGTGTATATATATCGTGTATATATACCGTGTATATATACCGTGTATATATATCGTGTATATATACCGTGTATATATATCGTGTATATATCGTGTATATATAACGTGTATATATATCGTGTATATATACCGTGTATATATACCGTGTATATATATCGTGTATATATACCGTGTATATATACCGTGTATATATATCGTGTATATATACCGTGTATATATATCGTGTATATATATATCGTGTATATATATATCGTGTATATATATATATATATATATATATATCGTGTGTATATATATCGTGTATATATCGTGTATATATATATTGTGTGTATATATATCGTGTATATATATCGTGTATATATACATCGTGTATATATATATCGTGTATATATATATATCGTGTATATATATCGTGTATATATATCGTGTATATATCGTGTATATATATATATCGTTTATATATATATCGTGTATATATATATATATATAGTGTATATATATATCGTGTATATATATCGTGTATATATACATCGTGTATATATATATATCGTGTATATATATATATCGTGTATATATATATCGTGTGTATATATATCGTGCATATATATTGTGTGTATATATATCGTGTATATATATCGTGTATATATATATATCGTGTATATATATCGTGTATATATATATATATATATATATATATATCGTGTATATATATATATATCGTGTGTATATATATCGTGTATATATATATCGTGTATATATATATATATCATGTGTATATATATCGTGTATATATATCGTGTATATATATATCGTGTGTATATATATCGTGTATATATATATATATTGTGTATATATATCGTGTATATATATATATATATCGTGTGTATATATATCGTGTATATATATATATCGTGTATATATATATATATCGTGTGTATATATATCGTGTATATATATTGTGTATATATATATATCGTGTATATATATATCGTGTGTATATATATCGTGTATATATATATATATCGTGTATATATATCGTGTATATATATCGTGTATATATATATATATATTGTGTGTATATATATCGTGTATATATATATATCGTGTGTATATATATCGTGTATATATATCGTGTATATATATATCGTGTATATATATATCGTGTATATATATCGTGTATATATATCGTGTATATATATATATATATATATATATCGTGTATATATATATATCGTGTGTATATATATCGTGTATATATATATCGTGTATATATATATATCGTGTGTATATATACCTTATACCGGGGTATTTGATGTAATAACGGCTCTGGAGAAGATGGCTGCCGTTTCACAGGCTCCTAACTAATTGTGTTATCGCGTGTGTTTTTTTTTCCCGCATTGTTTGTGACTTATTTTGTACATAATGTTTCTGTCACAGTCTCTTATGACCCGAAAAGAGCTTTTGGATATCAGGACAGCGATTAATGACCTCGTACTGGAAGAAGATTTTTTATTTTACGAGTCAGATGAGTCGGACGCAAAGGATTTACTTCAGACACCAGACAAGGCCCGTCTCTTCTTCATTCGCATGAAGAAGAGACGGATAAATAGGGGTCGTAGGTCGGGGTGCCTTGTAAGAATCCGACGGCGAGTGGATAACCCTCCTCTACCATCAGTCCTATTAGCCAACGTGCAATCATTGGATAACAAAATAGACGAGCTACGATCAAGACTATCCTACCAACGGGACATTAAAAACTGTAATATCTTATGTTCCAGTCGAGTTCGAGTCGTGGCTGAACGACGACGTGGATATCATACAGCTGGCTGGGTTTTAGTTCCATCATCAAGATAAAACAGCCGCCTCCTGTAAGACAACGGGTGGTGGTCTGTGTCTATTTGTCAATAACAGCTGGTGCACGAAATGTAATATTAATGAAGTGTCAAGGTTTTCCTCACCTGAGGTAGAGTATCTCATGATAAGCTGTAGACCACATTATTCACCAAGAGAGTTCTCATCTATATTATTCGTAGCTGTCTATTTCCCACCATAAACTGATGCTGGCACTAAGACCGCCCTCAACAAGCTGTTTTAGGCCATAAGCAAACAAGAAAATGCTCATCCAGAGGTGGCGCTCCTAGTGGCCGAGGACTTTAATGCAGGGAAACTTAAATCCCTTTTTACCAAATTTCTACCAGCATGTTAAATGTGCAACCAAAGGAAAAAAAAAACTCTAGACCACCTTTACTCCACACACAGAGACGCGTACAAAGCTCTCCCTCACCCTCCATTTGGCTAATCTGACCATAATTCTATCCTCATGATTCCTGCTTACAAGCAAAAACTAAAGCAGGAAGTACCAGTGACTCGCTCAATACGGAAGTGGTCAGATGAAGCAGATGCTAAACTACAGGACTATTTTGCACAGACTGGAACATGTTCCGGGATTCTTCCGATGGCATTGAGGAGTACACCACATCATTCACTGGCTTTATCAATAAGCATCGAGGACGTTGTCCCTACAGCGACTGTACGTACAAATTCAACAAGTGTAGACCTTACAGTGAAACGCTTTACTTACAAGCCCTTAACATTTAGTTTATTTAGTAAATACTTTCTTAACACTTATTGTTGGTTAATTAATAAGGGCTTGTAAGTAAAGCATTTCACTGTTGTATTCGGCGCATGTGACAAATACAATTTGATTTCATTTGACTTGGAAAAGGCCACAGGATAGTTTTTCAATACCGTTAACTATTTCTTTGATGTTTTTCCAATACATTTTTGAATATTTGTAGCTACTTTTTTAAGTACCTGCAGTCAACTTCTGCAACACGTTAGGAGGTAAGAAGATGGTGTTCTTCATATCACCTGTCTCATTATTTTACATGAAGTTTACCGTAGTTCCCCAGAACAGTTGAACCAGTCTCATTATTTAACATGAAGTTTACCGTAGTTCCCCAGAACAGTTGAACCAGTCTCATTATTTAACATGAAGTTTACCGTAGTTCCCCAGAACAGTTGAGCCAGTCTCATTATTTAACATGAAGTTTACCGTAGTTCCCCAGAACTGTTGAACCAGTCTCATTATTTTACATGAAGTTATCAGATATCTTATAATGGCTTTCTGCCAGTCGTCAGAGAGCTCTGGATGAGTTCTATACAGTTGTCATTTTTTCCCTGTGCTTCCTGTTAGCGTTTTTTTTCTCCTCTGTTCTTTTCCCCTCTGCTCCGTGTGCACATGCTGCTCTTCCATCAGAAAAGCATCACAACTTTCTTAATTTTCACAATTTCTCTCATTTACTTTCCCTTGTAAATGTCCACACTCACCAAAAATGACATTCGGTAGCTACTAACTATGCTTGTATAACTTTATGAGCAGGATTTGCTTGTCTTTGCAATTTGTTTATGTTCGTTTTCGCTTGTTAGCATTTAGCTAACAGCGCCTGAGATTTCGCTATTAGATTGTGCAAATTTTGTTAGCATTCTGGTAATAGAGGCCAAATGGTATTTTTCTTGCGTTTTCTAGCGCCTCCTTGTGTGCTACGCCGGTAACACCGTAAATCCCTAGCATGGAGAATTGTGTCTGCTACTACAAGCAGTTAGAAATCGTCACTGGTAGGAATTTGACATACAAGCAGTGCGAGGTAAACAGAAAAAAATTGCAGATTTTTTTCTTCTTCTATGTAGTGTAGTGCATCATGTAAATCGTTGTAGATTCCTGTGTTTACCTGATCGTATGTCATGGTCCAGGTCTTCCACTTTCACAATGGCGTCTGCAATGCCTTTCTTTGTCATCTTGTCTCTCACCACTCCCTTGATGCCTCTGTGAACCTGGTAGAGAGAAGGACAGAACATCAGAAACAGAGATGATCAGGGAAATATCAGAAACAGAGATGATCAGGGAACATCAGAAACAGTAGATAATCAGGGAACATCAGAAACAGAGATGATCAGGGAACATCAGAAACAGAGATGATCAGGGAACATCATAAACAGAGATGATCAGGGAACATCAAACAGAGATGATCAGGGAACATCAGAAACAGAGATGATCAGGGAACATCAAACAGAGATGGGAAATCTGGGAAATATCTACAAATTGGAGAGCTGGTAAGAGAGAGCTGGGATATGCAGTGGGACAGTTTTCTACAAGTGAAGTATTTCCAATTGGGGCCATTTTCAGTAGTTTGAATAACTCCAATACAGTATAACTTTGGTAAATAATCCATGACAAGAACAGTCGACCTGCTCCATGTAGACCAGCAGAGACTCCTTGTTGTTCTCCCACTCTGTAGGAAGCTCGCTGGCGTGAGGAAACTTATCGCACGACAGCTCCACCGTCACCTCGAAGCAGTTAGTGTGCATGTAGCTGAAGTCATTCATACCTGAGGGACAGAAATATGGTAATAAAACACATGGAAACAAATAGTCTTTGATAAGGGCCTGATTCTAATATATATATATATATATATATATATATATATATATATATGACAAATACTGACTCCCAGGGACGGTGTGCCAGGCTCCTCCGTTAATGATGTTGTTGTGCTGTTGGAAGTCTTCAGAGTGGCAGATCCTCCTATCAGGGTTGGCCATGACCAGGTTGGTGGAGGCGTAGACCGTGGCCAGCCAGCGGAAGAAACTATCGTCAGCTGTAGGGGTGTTTTCCTGAGGGGCCCAGTCACGGGTGCAGTCGAAGGGGTAGGTAACCACCAGTTCTCCCCCGTGGAGGTTGGCACTCAGGACGAAGGGGATGTCCTGCATCCAGCTGATGACCGCACGTGTCTCTGGGGTCACCTGGGACAGAAGAACATGTTACTAACACGTGTCTCTGGGGTCACCTGGGACAGAAGAACATGTCACTAACAGGTGTCTCTGGGGTCACCTGGGACAGAAGAACATGTCACTAACAGGTGTCTCTGGGGTCACCTGGGACAGAAGAACATGTCACTAACAGGTGTCTCTGGGGTCACCTGGGACAGAAGAACATGTCACTAACAGGTGTCTCTGGGGTCACCTGGGACAGAAGAACATGTCACTAACAGGTGTCTCTGGGGTCACCTGGGACAGAAGAACATGTCACTAACAGGTGTCTCTGGGGTCACCTGGGACAGAAGAACATGTCACTAACAGGTGTCTCTGGGGTCACCTGGGACAGAAGAACATGTCAGACAGTACTGACACAAACAAGCATTTTCTTTTTACGATCTAACTAGTTTTTTAAATTGTATTTTCTGATACTAAAAATCTCCTAGCATTATCAAACCTCATCACCTCGAACACCTACATTATTGTTTAATAAAATATTTTATATACATTTATATATATAAACCTTCATTTAACTAGGCAAGTCAGTTAAGAACAAATTCTTATTTACAATGACAGCCTAGGGACAGTGGGTTAACTGCCTTGTTCAGGGGGCAGAACGATAGATTTTTACCTTGTCAGCTCAGGGATTTGATCTAGCAACCTTACGGTTAGTGACACAGTCTTCCCTGTGGCTCAGTTGGTAGAGCATGGTGTGTGGAGGTGTGTCTACAGATACACTGTATTAATGGAGGTGTGTCTACAGATACACTGTATTAATGGAGGTGTGTCTACAGATACACTGTATTAATGGAGGTGTGTCTACAGATACACTGTATTAATGGAGGTGTGTCTACAGATACACTGTATTAATGGAGGTGTGTCTACAGATACACTGTATTAATGGAGGTGTGTCTACAGATACACTGTATTAATGGAGGCGTGTCTACAGATACACTGTATTAATGGAGGCGTGTCTACAGATACACTGTATTAATGGAGGCGTGTCTACAGATACACTGTATTAATGGAGGCGTGTCTACAGATACACTGTATTAATGGAGGCGTGTCTACAGATACACTGTATTAATGGAGGCGTGTCTACAGATACACTGTATTAATGGAGGCGTGTCTACAGATACACTGTATTAATGGAGGCGTGTCTACAGATACACTGTATTAATGGAGGTGTGTCTACAGATACACTGTATTAATGGAGGCGTGTCTACAGATACACTGTATTAATGGAGGCGTGTCTACAGATACACTGTATTAATGGAGGTGTGTCTACAGATACACTGTATTAATGGAGGCGTGTCTACAGATACACTGTATTAATGGAGGTGTGTCTACAGATACACTGTATTAATGGAGGCGTGTCTACAGATACACTGTATTAATGGAGGTGTGTCTACAGATACACTGTATTAATGGAGGTGTGTCTACAGATACACTGTATTAATGGAGGTGTGTCTACAGATACACTGTATTAATGGAGGCGTGTCTACAGATACACTGTATTAATGGAGGTGTGTCTACAGATACACTGTATTAATGGAGGTGTGTCTACAGATACACTGTATTAATGGAGGTGTGTCTACAGATACACTGTATTAATGGAGGTGTGTCTACAGATACACTGTATTAATGGAGGTGTGTTCTTATCACAAACACCAAATCCTTAAAAGGGGAATTACACATTTTTCTTTCAGAACAATTTTTTTTCCCCTTTCAGGAGTGATTTAATCAATGACTCAACACATCCAATTTCATTGTTTCTCTATGAACAATTGGAATTTTGAGAGTGAAAAACGAAATAAATGTAAAAACCAGGAAAAATAAAACTGAAAACATATTGTTGAGTCATACTCTGTGGTGGAGTTGATGTGTAGTGTACTGTACTTACGAAGGCATCCTCTTTAGTGTAATACTCTGGTATGGGGATGTAGTGGTTGGCTGTTTTAACCGTTTCTGTGTCATTCTCCTTGGCGTCCCACATGATATTGTTCAGGTCGGGGAAGTTGTGGTTCATATCGACCCACTCGTAGCTGTAGCGCCCCAGAGCCCAACCTGCCAGCTCTGACCCCTTTGGAGAGAAGTTAAGTTGAGATGCAGTTTTAAGCTATTTTCAATATCACACAATCGATCGATCAGTCAGTCCATCGATCAATCAATATGTCCTATATCCTTTCCTTCTTCGAATATGAGGTCGTCACGAGGAGGGTTCTGAGTCCTCTCTCTAGAGTTCTAATATGAAGTCATCACGAGGAGGGTTCTGAGTCCTCTCTCTAGAGTTCTAATATGAAGTCATCACGAGGAGGGTTCTGAGTCCTCTCTCTAGAGTTCTAATATGAAGTCATCACGAGGAGGGTTCTGAGTCCTCTCTCTCTAGAGTTCTAACATGAAGTCGTCACGAGGAGGGTTCTGAGTCCTCTCTCTAGAGTTCTAATATGAAGTCATCACGAGGAGGGTTCTGAGTCCTCTCTCTAGAGTTCTAATATGAAGTCATCACGAGGAGGGTTCTGAGTCCTCTCTCTAGAGTTCTAATATGAAGTTGTCACGAGGAGGGTTCTGAGTCCTCTCTCTCTAGAGTTCTAATATGAAGTCGTCACGAGGAGGGTTCTGAGTCCTCTCTCTAGAGTTCTAATATGAAGTTGTCACGAGGAGGGTTCTGAGTCCTCTCTCTCTAGAGTTCTAATATGAAGTCATCACGAGGAGGGTTCTGAGTCCTCTCTCTCTAGAGTTCTAATATGAAGTCATCACAAGGAGGGTTCTGAGTCCTCTCTCTAGAGTTCTAACATGAAGTCGTCACGAGGAGGGTTCTGAGTCCTCTCTCTAGAGTTCTAATATGAAGTCATCACGAGGAGGGTTCTGAGTCCTCTCTCTAGAGTTCTAACATGAAGTCATCACGAGGAGGGTTCTGAGTCCTCTCTCTAGAGTTCTAATATGAAGTCATCACGAGGAGGGTTCTGAGTCCTCTCTCTCTAGAGTTCTAATATGAAGTCATCACGAGGAGGGTTCTGAGTCCTCTCTCTAGAGTTCCCTGACCACAAGGTGGTGCTCTTTCCATGGTCCTTCGAGGCAGATTTCAACCAGTTAGGAAATGCAGTTTTTAGTCACCTCCCATTACCACACAGTCAGCCAGTCAATTAGCCAGTCAATAATTAATTCAATCAACCAATCAGTCAATCCATCTCTTATCCCCTGCTCCAGCCCTCCTCCTACCCTTTCAAAGGCTGTTTCATATCCATCAGGGTTCATAGACGGCAGTAGGTGGATACGTGTGCTGGTCACCAGCCGGACGATGCGTGGGTTGCCTCGTCTAAACTCCCGACAGATGTACTGCATGAGGTTCAGCACCAGCTCTCTGCCAACCACCTCGTTGCCATGCATACCTGCCACATAGCGGAACTCTGGCTCACCTGCAGGGGAACAGGGGACGTTTCTACAATGCGATACAACTTTATTGTCCACGTTACAGTGAACAACGGAAATTGGTCTTCAGCTCCAGGCAGGGTTTTGTTGTCAGGACGTGAACATCAGCAATACATTCTTTCTACTTGATAAAGCTTCCAAGCTTTGATTATTGTGTTGGGCAGTGATGTGCAGTACAGTGACTACAGCTCAACAAGATATCATAGTTTCCCCTTCAAAATTCAACGAATTATGGATGAATGTCTATTTTTGACGCATTAATTCTGCTTGGTTACAGGGTTAATTCTGCTTGGTTACAGGGTTAATTCTGCTTGGTTACAGGGTTAATTCTGCTTGGTTACAGGGTTAATTCTGCATGGTTACAGGGTTATTCTGCTTGGTTACAGGGTTAATTCTGCATGGTTACAGGGTTAATTCTGCTTGGTTACAGGGTTAATTCTCCATGGTTACAGGGTTAATTCTCCATGGTTACAGGGTTAATTCTGCTTGGTTACAGGGTTAATTCTGCTTGGTTACAGGGTCAATTCTCCATGGTGACAGGGTTAATTCTCCATGGTTACAGGGTTAATTCTCCATGGTTACAGGGTTAATTCTGCATGGTTACAGGGTTAATTCTGCTTGGTTACATGGTTAATTCTGCATGGTTACAGGGTTAATTCTGCATGGTTACAGGGTTAATTCTGCATGGTGACAGGGTTAAAACAGAAACAACTCAAAGGGTTAAGTTTCGGTATTAATTCTGAGTGATTAAGATTAGAGCTATAGTTTGGTGTAGGCTTAAAACCAAAAATAATAAAAAACGACACGCTTTTACCATGAAGTATTCTGTGAACCGCGGGCTTTTACCATGAAGTGTTCTGTGAACCGCGGGCAGCGCGGTGGTCGGAGCAGCGCACTCCGTCTGCGAGCATCACGACTTGGCACCCAGCGCTGGGAAATAGTTTTAATCGTTTAAAAAAATAAATTTTAAAATAAGGCATATATTGACGTTCTGGGGACCTTTTCAAACGTTCCGAAATCACTGTGTGTTTTTAGAGATCAGTCTGCTACAGCGATGGCTGCCAAAATGTACAAACGGATCCCTGTGGCCGAACAACACACATCCTGTACAGATGGGAGAAGAGAGTCCTAAAGAAACTAAATCAAAGGGTGCTAGTATGTATCAAGTGTCTCGGCGTAGAAGGTCCTTTAAGGATCAGTTCAGCCTATTAGAACAATGAATAATATTACATTGACAGGAGGGGACTTGATCCTAGATCAACACTCCTTATAGTGTATCATCAGCTCTCGTAAAAAAAAAAAACAACAACAGTATTCTACCTTCTATCATAAAGTACTTATTGTTAAGCTCCCTGTCATTTTCTGTCCTTCCTGATTCTAATGAAAAACACATGAGAGAATCTCTTCTCTTCTCTGCTGTGATTCAAAACAACAGGCTCCAGTGTAGAGAATCAAATGACCCTTGAAACCCAAACCGACAAAAACCAATATCAGCTCTTCCAAAAATAGTTCTTTGCAGATGGATAGGGTTCTACCGATTTAACTATTTTCATTGGAAGAACCCTTTCTGGAAGATGAGGTTCCTTTGTAGCGTAACGGGTTCCACCTAGAACCTTTTTTATTGTAAGAATTGTTTTTTTTTAATTTTGTTGGAAGAAATGGTTCTTTGATGATTCTTAGGAAAGGCAAGGTTCTACATAGAACTCTTCTGAATCTAAATAAACTTTTTATTGCATTTTTTTTCTCTTTCTTTTAAATAAAGAATTACAATTTTAAAGGCTAACAAGGCTGGTGGAACCCAACCTTTAGATGATACAATGGTTCTTGGTAGAACCATTTATAGAGGGTTGTAGGAAGAGGGTTCTACCCAGATCCCCTATGGGGACAAACTGAAGAACCCTGCATGCTTCTACTTAGAACCCCTTTTTTTAAATCTAAGAGTGTAGATATTTCCCAATCTGTTGACGCGAAACCCTGATGAAGACAGCTTGCTGTAACGTTGGTGAATAAACGAAAGCATCGGAGCTACTAGAGAGAGCAGCTTTTCCCTTTTCTAAAAACAATCTGTTTATATAAAACTCGTCTTTTTAAGAATAGCAACACAAGAATCCTGTCTTGTGTTGCTTGGTCTTCACTTGAAATCATTATCCTTTTGTTGATATAAGAGAGGCCTCTTCTCTCTGAAAACAGCAGTGTGTGTGTGTGTGTATGTGTGTGTGTGTGTGTGTGTGTGTGTTTTCTCTCTGAAAACAGCCCCAATATCTCACAGAACCCTGCAGAAATACTTGGCAGACTGTCTGGGGATAAACAGCTTTGTCAGGCATGCCAGACACACACACACACACACACACACACACACACACACACACAGAGGGTTTGACTTCTACCCTTTATGAAGCCCTGTTCATGAAGCCCTGTTCCCAGAGCTGTTCATGAAGCCCTGTTCCCAGAGCTGTTTATGAAACCCTGTTCCCAGAGCTGTTCATGAAGCCCTGTTCCCAGAGCTGTTCATGAAGCCCTGTTCTCAGAGCTGTTCATGAAGCCCTGTTCCCAGAGCTGTTCATGAAGCCCTGTTCCCAGAGCTGTTCATGAAGCCCTGTTCCCAGAGCTGTTCATGAAGCCCTGTTCCCAGAGCTGTTTATGAAGCCCTGTTCCCAGAGCTGTTCATGAAGCCCTGTTCTCAGAGCTGTTCATGAAGCCCTGTTCCCAGAGCTGTTTATGAAGCCCTGTTCCCAGAGCTGTTCATGAAGCCCTGTTCTCAGAGCTGTTTATGAAGCCCTGTTCCCAGAGCTGTTCATGAAGCCCTGTTCTCAGAGCTGTTTATGAAGCCCTGTTCCCAGAGCTGTTCATGAAGCCCTGTTCCCAGAGCTGTTTATGAAGCCCTGTTCCCAGAGCTGTTCATGAAGCCCTGTTCCCAGAGCTGTTTATGAAGCCCTGTTCCCAGAGCTGTTCATGAAGCCCTGTTCCCAGAGCTGTTCATGAAGCCCTGTTCCCAGAGCTGTTCATGAAGCCCTGTTCCCAGAGCTGTTTAGTCCCAGTGTAGTCCCTATGGGCCCTGGTCAAAAAGTAGTGCACTATATAGGGAAAAGTAGTGCCATTGAGGACACAGCTCTTTCTGACCTAGTTCATGTTTTCCAGGGTTATCAGAGATCTCCATGGCGTACAGCTTCAGTCCGGTGTAGCTCTTTCCAATGGTGTAGATCCGAGTGATACGAGGGCAATCTTCATTCACAGCCTTCATCAGCTGCAGAGCAGACGACAGACACACGTCAGTGGTGGGACCTTACTGGATAGTAAAATTATACGTTTTTATTGGATAAGCACTAAATAAGTGTTTTTTAAAATAAAGAGATATTGGACAAGGACTAAATAACTTTTTTTTAAATAGATATTGGATAAGCACGTACACATACAGAGGACAGTTACAGGTAGGACAGCGGTGTGTGTGTGTGTGTGTGTGTGTGTGTGTGTGTGCTTGTGTGCGTGTGCGTGCGCGTGCGTGCGTGTGTGTGTGCGTGTGTGTGTGTGATCTCACCTTCCTCATCTCCTTGTAGTTGTGGTGTCTGAAATCCAGGTTATCTTTAGAGCCAGGCAGTTTTTCAGAGAGGTGTTGCCATACATTGTCCGGATCTAAGCGAATGAAGGTTAATAAGATCTCTCTGTGTGTGTCCTTGACCAGGGTCAAGATAACATGCCAGGTGTAGGGTACCAGTCAATTCAGGACGTACATTGAAATTACAACTTCCAACTTCCAATTATTTTCAATGGTTTACTTCCTGAAGTGACTGGAATTGAAAGGGAATTGACCCCAACCCTGTAACATGCTACTTTACAAGCCCAATTTGTAGAGTTATATAGACAACACACTGGTTTAAATAGGCTGTTGATACCATGACAGTAATTGTTCTACCAGGGGATAAGCCTTCCAGGGGATAAGCCTACCAGGGGATAAGCCTGCCAGGGGTAAGCCTGCCAGGGGATAAGCCTACCAGGGGATAAGCCTACCAGGAGGTAAGCCTACCAGGGGATAAGCCTACCAGGAGGTAAGCCTACCAGGGGGTAAGCCTACCAGGGGATAAGCCTACCAGGGGATAAGCCTACCAGGGGATAAGCCTTCCAGGGGATAAGCCTACCAGGGGATAAGCCTGCCAGGGGATAAGCCTGCCAGGGGATAAGCCTACCAGGGGATAAGCCTGCCAGGGGATAAGCCTACCAGGGGATAAGCCTGCCAGGGGATAAGCCTGCCAGAATGCACTATTTGGATTGGTATACTACAAAGCAGGTTTGATGAGTTAGCCAGCTAGCTTACCTAAATATTCTGAAATAACTTTATATTTTTTTGAAAGAAAATTGTTAGAACACAATGAGCATGGTTAGAACACAATGGGCATGGTTAGAACACAATGAGCATGGTTAGAACACAGTGAGCATGGTTAGAACACAATGAGCATGGTTAGAACACAATGAGCATGGTTAGAACACAATGAGCATGGTTAGAACACAATGAGCATGGTTAGAACACAATGAGCATGGTTAGAACACAATGAGCATGGTTAGAACACAATGGGCATGGCCTAAAAACACAATGAGCATGGTTAGAACACAATTAACATGGTTAAAACACAATGAGCATGGTTAGAACACAATGAGCATGGTTAGAACACAATGGGCATGGCCTAAAAACACAATGAGCATGGTTAGAACACAATGAGCATGGTTAGAACACAATGAGCATGGTCTAAAAACACACTGAGCATGGTTAGAACACAATGAGCATGGTTAGAACACAATGAGCATGGTTAGAGCACAATGAGCATGGTCTAAAAACACACTGAGCATGGTTAGAACACAATGAGCATGGTTAGAACACAATGAGCATGGCCTAAAAACAGATCTATGTCTCATCTTTCTTATTAACCAGAAAATCAACAGTTATTTCTGGATGTTTATAAAAGTTAGCTGGCTAAACCATCGGTCCTGCTTTTGTAGTGTACCCGTCTGCCAAGTGTAGTGTCATTGCTCTAGCGTTACTGCATAGAACGAATACAGGCTCCCATAGCCATATATTCACAGTGTCAGGACATTGAGGTTTCTGAATTGTGACGCATTTTACGTGACACTAAAGTCAAAGCCGAACTAAATACATGTCTCTGCATGCACCAGCGTTCCAGATAAATAGTTTAATTTACAACACACCTGGGAGGGGGCATCCCAGTACCTCCGCTCTGAGACAGATTGTCCCGTTCCAGTACCAGGTCTGGGGGTTGATGCGGATCCAACGAGCAACCGCGGGTTGAGGGAAGAGGGCCAGATAGGGTGTCTCAGGTTCATTCCGGGACCCAACAAACACCTACAGAACAGAACACACGTTTCACCTTTAATCTACAGAACAGAACACACGTTTCACCTTTAATCTACAAAACAGAACACACGTTTCACCTTTAATCTACAGAACAGAACACACGTTTCACCTTTAATCTACAGAACAGAACACACGTTTCACCTTTAATGTACAGAAACAACACACCTTTCACCTTTAATCTACAGAAACAACACACCTTTCACCTTTAATCTACAGAACAGAACACGTTTCACCTTTAATCTACAGAAACAACACACGTTTCACCTTTGAACTTGTTTTCCTTGTTTTAACATGGAGAAGCCAATAAATAAAGGCATATGAGTGCTTTGGCTTTTTTTTTATATCTATATCCTACCAGTCTACCCTTCAATAGTCAATGAACTCCTGTTCTGTTCGTCAAATGGATTGACTTCAATTGGGCTTCTGGACCACATGCTGATTTATCTATGCCAAATGAAGAGCGGATCTCTAAGCCAGTTCCACGGCTGATTTTCATTCTTCCCCTTTAAACGGGGACTGATTTAGTCCTGGGGACACCGTGAGGGTGAACAGAGAGACAACCAGTGGTTTTCTGGCCCTCCAGGCTTGGATTTGAATTCCCCTGATCTACGGCAACACGCCGTGCTAGAATCCATGCCATTCCATTCATCACCGCCTCCCATTTTACCTACGTAACAAACAAAGAAAAATCCCTTTTTGGAAAGTGAACACATTTTATATTCCTCAAAAACGGGCTAACTAAGCAGCTTCCTTTGACTCTACAGTATGTTTAACATATGGCTCACCGCCTCCTCTGTTCCGTTCATGCAGGTCTTCCAGGTCTCGGAGTCGTTACTCAGCTGCACTTTGTAGGTTTCAACCCAGTCCCAGCTGCAAAGACATTAACAAGGATTATACATTAATGCTTTGTAAAATCTTATTACTATGTAATATATGTGAAGTAAACGTATAGTAAACATATAGTAAATGTATAGTAAATGTATAGTAAACGTATAGTAAACTATAGTAAACGTATCGTAAACTATAGTAAAGGTATAGTAAATGTAAAGTAAATGTATAGTAAATGTATAGTAAACATATAGTAAATGTATAGTGAATGTATAGTAAACATATAGTAAATGTATAGTAAACATATAGTAAACATATAGTAAACTATAGTAAACGTATAGTAAACTATAGTAAAGGTATAGTAAATGTAAAGTAAATGTATAGTAAATGTATAGTAAACATATAGCAAATGTAAAGTGAATGTATAGTAAACATATAGTAAATGTATAGTAAACATATAGTAAACGTATAGTAAACTATAGTAAACGTATAGTAAACTATAGTAAAGGTATAGTAAATGTATAGTAAACATATAGTGAATGTATAGCAAACATATAGTAAATGTATAGTAAACATATAGTAAACGTATAGTAAATGTATAGTAAACATATAGTAAATGTATAGTAAACATATAGTAAATGTATAGTAAACATATAGTAAAGGTATAGTAAACGTATAGTAAATGTAAAGTAAATGTATAGTAAATGTATAGTAAACATATAGCAAATGTATAGTGAATGTATAGTAAACATATAGTAAATGTATAGTAAACATATAGTAAACGTATAGTAAATGTATAGTAAACATATAGTAAATGTATAGTAAACATATAGTAAATGTATAGTAAACATATAGTAAAGGTATAGTAAACGTATAGTAAATGTAAAGTAAATGTATAGTAAATGTATAGTAAACATATAGCAAATGTATAGTGAATGTATAGTAAACATATAGTAAATGTATAGTAAACATATAGTAAACGTATAGTAAATGTATAGTAAACATATAGTAAATGTATAGTAGATGTATAGTAAATGTAAAGTAAATGTATAGTAAATGTATAGTAAACATATAGTAAAGATATAGTAAACATACAGTAAATGTAAAGTAAATGTATAGTAAACGTATAGTAAACGTATAGTAAATGTATAGTAAATGTATAGTAAACGCCTAGTAAACGTATAGTAAATGTAAAGTAAATGTATAGTAAACATATAGTAAATGTATAGTAAACATATAGTAAATGTGTAGTAAACTATAGTAAACGTATAGTAAATGTATAGTAAATGTGTAGTAAATGTATAGTAAACATATAGTAAACGTATAGTAAACATATAGTAAATGTGTAGTAAACTATAGTAAACGTATAGTAAACATAAAGTAAATGTATAGTAAACGTATAGTAAATGTATAGTAAACATATAGTAAAGGTATAGTAAACATAAAGTAAATGTAAAGTAAATGTATAGTAAACGTATAGTAAACGTATAGTAAATGTATAGTAAATGTATAGTAAACAAATAGTAAACGTATAGTAAATGTATAGTAAATGTATAGTAAACATATAATAAATGTAAAGTAAACATATAGTAAACATATAGTAAATGTATAGTAAATGTATAGTAAACAAATAGTAAATGTATAGTAAATGTATAGTAAATGTATAGTGAATGTATAGTAAATGTATAGTAAACATATAGTAAATGTATAGTAAACATATAGTAAAGGTATAGTAAATGTATAGTAAATGTAAAGTAAACATATAGTAAACATATAGTAAATGTATAGTAAATGTATAGTAAACAAATAGTAAATGTATAGTAAACATATAGTAAATGTATAGTAAACATATAGTAAAGGTATAGTAAATGTATAGTAAATGTAAAGTAAACATATAGTAAACATATAGTAAATGTATAGTAAATGTATAGTAAACAAATAGTAAACATATAGTAAATATATAGTAAACATATAGTAAATGTAAAGTAAACATATAGTAAAGGTATAGTAAATGTATAGTAAATGTAAAGTAAACATATAGTAAACATATAGTAAATGTATAGTAAATGTATAGTAAACAAATAGTAAACATATAGTAAACATATAGTAAACATATAGTAAATGTAAAGTAAACATATAGTGAACGCCTAGTAAACGTATAGTAAATGTATAGTAAACATAGAGCAAATGTATATTAAATGTATAGTAAATGTATAGTGAATGTATAGTAAACATATAGTGAATGTATAGTAAACATATAGTAAATGTATAGTAAACGTATAGTAAACTATAGTAAACGTATAGTAAACTATAGTAAAGGTATAGTAAATGTAAAGTAAATGTATAGTAAATGTATAGTAAACATATAGCAAATGTAAAGTGAATGTATAGTAAACATATAGTAAATGTATAGTAAACATATAGTAAACGTATAGTAAACTATAGTAAACGTATAGTAAACTATAGTAAAGGTATAGTAAATGTAAAGTAAATGTATAGTAAATGTATAGTAAACATATAGTGAATGTATAGCAAACATATAGTAAATGTATAGTAAACATATAGTAAACGTATAGTAAATGTATAGTAAACATATAGTAAATGTATAGTAAACATATAGTAAATGTATAGTAAACATATAGTAAAGGTATAGTAAACGTATAGTAAATGTAAAGTAAATGTATAGTAAATGTATAGTAAACATATAGCAAATGTATAGTGAATGTATAGTAAACATATAGTAAATGTATAGTAAACATATAGTAAACGTATAGTAAATGTATAGTAAACATATAGTAAATGTATAGTAAACATATAGTAAATGTATAGTAAACATATAGTAAAGGTATAGTAAACGTATAGTAAATGTAAAGTAAATGTATAGTAAATGTATAGTAAACATATAGCAAATGTATAGTGAATGTATAGTAAACATATAGTAAATGTATAGTAAACATATAGTAAACGTATAGTAAATGTATAGTAAACATATAGTAAATGTATAGTAAACATATAGTAAATGTATAGTAAACATATAGTAAAGGTATAGTAAACGTATAGTAAATGTAAAGTAAATGTATAGTAAATGTATAGTAAACATATAGCAAATGTATAGTGAATGTATAGTAAACATATAGTAAATGTATAGTAAACATATAGTAAACGTATAGTAAATGTATAGTAAACATATAGTAAATGTATAGTAGATGTATAGTAAATGTAAAGTAAATGTATAGTAAATGTATAGTAAACATATAGTAAAGATATAGTAAACATACAGTAAATGTAAAGTAAATGTATAGTAAACGTATAGTAAACGTATAGTAAATGTATAGTAAATGTATAGTAAACGCCTAGTAAACGTATAGTAAATGTAAAGTAAATGTATAGTAAACATATAGTAAATGTATAGTAAACATATAGTAAATGTGTAGTAAACTATAGTAAACGTATAGTAAATGTATAGTAAATGTGTAGTAAATGTATAGTAAACATATAGTAAACGTATAGTAAACATATAGTAAATGTGTAGTAAACTATAGTAAACGTATAGTAAACGTATAGTAAACATAAAGTAAATGTATAGTAAACGTATAGTAAATGTATAGTAAACATATAGTAAAGGTATAGTAAACATAAAGTAAATGTAAAGTAAATGTATAGTAAACGTATAGTAAACGTATAGTAAATGTATAGTAAATGTATAGTAAACAAATAGTAAACGTATAGTAAATGTATAGTAAATGTATAGTAAACATATAATAAATGTAAAGTAAACATATAGTAAACATATAGTAAATGTATAGTAAATGTATAGTAAACAAATAGTAAATGTATAGTAAATGTATAGTAAATGTATAGTGAATGTATAGTAAATGTATAGTAAACATATAGTAAATGTATAGTAAACATATAGTAAAGGTATAGTAAATGTATAGTAAATGTAAAGTAAACATATAGTAAACATATAGTAAATGTATAGTAAATGTATAGTAAACAAATAGTAAATGTATAGTAAACATATAGTAAATGTATAGTAAACATATAGTAAAGGTATAGTAAATGTATAGTAAATGTAAAGTAAACATATAGTAAACATATAGTAAATGTATAGTAAATGTATAGTAAACAAATAGTAAACATATAGTAAATATATAGTAAACATATAGTAAATGTAAAGTAAACATATAGTAAAGGTATAGTAAATGTATAGTAAATGTAAAGTAAACATATAGTAAACATATAGTAAATGTATAGTAAATGTATAGTAAACAAATAGTAAACATATAGTAAACATATAGTAAACATATAGTAAATGTAAAGTAAACATATAGTGAACGCCTAGTAAACGTATAGTAAATGTATAGTAAACATAGAGCAAATGTATATTAAATGTATAGTAAATGTATAGTGAATGTATAGTAAACATATAGTGAATGTATAGTAAACATATAGTAAATGTATAGTAAACGTATAGTAAACTATAGTAAACGTATAGTAAACTATAGTAAAGGTATAGTAAATGTAAAGTAAATGTATAGTAAATGTATAGTAAACATATAGCAAATGTAAAGTGAATGTATAGTAAACATATAGTAAATGTATAGTAAACATATAGTAAACGTATAGTAAACTATAGTAAACGTATAGTAAACTATAGTAAAGGTATAGTAAATGTAAAGTAAATGTATAGTAAATGTATAGTAAACATATAGTGAATGTATAGCAAACATATAGTAAATGTATAGTAAACATATAGTAAACGTATAGTAAATGTATAGTAAACATATAGTAAATGTATAGTAAACATATAGTAAATGTATAGTAAACATATAGTAAAGGTATAGTAAACGTATAGTAAATGTAAAGTAAATGTATAGTAAATGTATAGTAAACATATAGCAAATGTATAGTGAATGTATAGTAAACATATAGTAAATGTATAGTAAACATATAGTAAACGTATAGTAAATGTATAGTAAACATATAGTAAATGTATAGTAAACATATAGTAAATGTATAGTAAACATATAGTAAAGGTATAGTAAACGTATAGTAAATGTAAAGTAAATGTATAGTAAATGTATAGTAAACATATAGCAAATGTATAGTGAATGTATAGTAAACATATAGTAAATGTATAGTAAACATATAGTAAACGTATAGTAAATGTATAGTAAACATATAGTAAATGTATAGTAGATGTATAGTAGATGTAAAGTAAATGTATAGTAAATGTATAGTAAACGTAAAGTAAATGTATAGTAAATGTATAGTAAACATATAGTAAACGTATAGTAAACTATAGTAAAGGTATAGTAAATGTAAAGTAAATGTATAGTAAATGTATAGTAAACATATAGTGAATGTATAGCAAACATATAGTAAATGTATAGTAAACATATAGTAAACGTATAGTAAATGTATAGTAAACATATAGTAAATGTATAGTAAACATATAGTAAATGTATAGTAAACATATAGTAAAGGTATAGTAAACGTATAGTAAATGTAAAGTAAATGTATAGTAAATGTATAGTAAACATATAGCAAATGTATAGTGAATGTATAGTAAACATATAGTAAATGTATAGTAAACATATAGTAAACGTATAGTAAATGTATAGTAAACATATAGTAAATGTATAGTAAACATATAGTAAATGTATAGTAAACATATAGTAAAGGTATAGTAAACGTATAGTAAATGTAAAGTAAATGTATAGTAAATGTATAGTAAACATATAGCAAATGTATAGTGAATGTATAGTAAACATATAGTAAATGTATAGTAAACATATAGTAAACGTATAGTAAATGTATAGTAAACATATAGTAAATGTATAGTAGATGTATAGTAGATGTAAAGTAAATGTATAGTAAATGTATAGTAAACGTAAAGTAAATGTATAGTAAACGTATAGTAAACATATAGTAAATGTGTAGTAAACTATAGTAAACGTATAGTAAACATAAAGTAAATGTATAGTAAACGTATAGTAAATGTATAGTAAACATATAGTAAAGATATAGTAAACATACAGTCAATGTAAAGTAAATGTATAGTAAACGTATAGTAAACGTATAGTAAATGTATAGTAAATGTATAGTAAACGCCTAGTAAACGTATAGTAAATGTAAAGTAAATGTATAGTAAACATATAGTAAATGTATAGTAAACATATAGTAAACGTATAGTAAACATATAGTAAATGTGTAGTAAACTATAGTAAACTTATAGTAAATGTATAGTAAATGTGTAGTAAATGTATAGTAAACATATAGTAAACGTATAGTAAACATATAGTAAATGTGTAGTAAACTATAGTAAACGTATAGTAAACATAAAGTAAATGTATAGTAAACGTATAGTAAATGTATAGTAAACATATAGTAAAGGTATAGTAAACATAAAGTAAATGTAAAGTAAATGTATAGTAAACGTATAGTAAACGTACAGTAAATGTATAGTAAATGTATAGTAAACAAATAGTAAACGTATAGTAAATGTATAGTAAATGTATAGTAAACATATAGTAAATGTAAAGTAAACATATAGTAAACATATAGTAAATGTATAGTAAATGTATAGTAAACAAATAGTAAATGTATAGTAAATGTATAGTAAATGTATAGTGAATGTATAGTAAATGTATAGTAAACATATAGTAAATGTATAGTAAACATATAGTAAAGGTATAGTAAATGTATAGTAAATGTAAAGTAAACATATAGTAAACATATAGTAAATGTATAGTAAATGTATAGTAAACAAATAGTAAATGTATAGTAAACATATAGTAAATGTATAGTAAACATATAGTAAAGGTATAGTAAATGTATAGTAAATGTAAAGTAAACATATAGTAAATGTATAGTAAATGTATAGTAAACAAATAGTAAACATATAGTAAATATATAGTAAACATATAGTAAATGTAAAGTAAACATATAGTAAAGGTATAGTAAATGTATAGTAAATGTAAAGTAAACATATAGTAAACATATAGTAAATGTATAGTAAATGTATAGTAAACAAATAGTAAACATATAGTAAACATATAGTAAACATATAGTAAATGTAAAGTAAACATATAGTAAACGCCTAGTAAACGTATAGTAAATGTATAGTAAACATAGAGCAAATGTATATTAAATGTATAGTAAATGTATAGTGAATGTATAGTAAATGTATAGTAATTATATAGTAAATGTATAGTAAACATATAGTAAAGGTATAGTAAATGTATAGTAAATGTAAAGTAAACATATAGTAAACATATAGTAAATGTATAGTAAATGTATAGTAAACAAATAGTAAATGTATAGTAAACATATAGTAAATGTATAGTAAACATATAGTAAAGGTATAGTAAATGTATAGTAAATGTAAAGTAAACATATAGTAAACATATAGTAAATGTATAGTAAATGTATAGTAAACAAATAGTAAACATATAGTAAATATATAGTAAACATATAGTAAACATATAGTAAACATATAGTAAATGTATAGTAAACATATAGTAAACATATAGTAAATGTATAGTAAAGGCTCTGTTGATGTTTTATTAATGTTTACACATTGTCAATAAACAACTTAACACACTTTAATTATTATGAATCTAGATAAAATAGAATATGGGGGAAAATACATAAATACCGTATATACAGCAGTGGGGTATTAAGACATACCGTATATACAGCAGTGGGGTATTAAGACATACCGTATATACAGCAGTGGGGTATTAAGACATACCGTATATACAGCAGTGGGGTATTAAGACATACCGTATATACAGCAGTGAGGTATTAAGACATACCGTATATACTGTATAGTGGAGTATTTAGACATACTCACAGTATGATTTTCAATACCGTAAAAAAATATATATATACAGTATATCTCTGGATACCGCCCAACCCTAATAAATATTCGGACCTTTTTAACTAGGTCGTCTCTAAATTCAGAGATCCCAGTCACGACTACGTGTTTCTATGTGTAGGCTATGCCCCCTTCTACTCCTGGTCCCCCTCCCAGCACCCGGCCTGTCTGACCTATGTCCAGATGGAGTTACGTCCCTGCAGGATGACTCCTGTGATGCCCCCTTCTTCTCCTGGCCCCCTGCCAGCACCCCTTCTTCTCCTGGTCCCCCTGCCAGAACCCTTTCTTCTCCTGGTCCCCTGCCAGCACCCCTTCTTCTCCTGGTCCCCCTGCCAGAACCCCTTCTACTCCTGGTCCCCCTGCCAGCACCCGGCCTGTCTGACGTACCTCCAGATGGAGTTATGTCCCTGCAGGATGAGTCCTGTGATGCCCCCTTCTTCTCCTGGTCCCCCTGTCAGAACCCCTTCTTCTCCTGGTCCCCCTGCCAGCACCCCTTCTTCTCCTGGTCCCCCTGCCAGCACCCCTTCTTCTCCTGGTCCCCCTGCCAGAACACCTTCCTCTCCTGGTCCCCCTCCCAGCACCCCTTCTTCTCCTGGTCCCCCTGCCAGCACCCCTTCTTCTCCTGGTCCCCCTGCCAGAACCCCTTCTACTCCTGGTCCCTCTGCCAGCACCCGGCCTGTCTGACCTACCTCCAGATGGAGTTACGTCCCTGCAGGATGACTCCTGTGAACAGCGTGGGGCGCAGAGCATCCACCTGCAGCCACTGGTGCTGGTCCTCATACTTAGCACACCAAGCGCCATCATACATGTCTCCGTCCTCGATACCTGACTGGACTCACACACACGGACACACACACACACACACACATACACACACACACACACAAAATAGCTCAAGGAGTTATTCAGGAAGCATTCTGCAATAAAATGACCTGTAAAGTTCTCATTGTATTTAGGAAGCAGATCCCAGGGGGCATAACAACAAGTACTTGGTGGCTATAGTATTTTCATATCTAGACTATAGACCCACCTGTATATTGAGTCTTGCCCTGTGAGGGCCAAGTCCCATCCGCAGGTAGGATGAAGCCTGGAACTGGCTGTCATCAACCCTCAGTGACTTCAGACCCAGCGGGGGACAGTCTGGAGAGGTTACAACACATGGTGGATCAGGGATAGCCATCATGCCACTCCTTGTCATGTATGGCATTTTAATTTTATTTTTTAATTTAACCTTTATGTTACTAGGTAAGTCAGTCAAGAACAAATACTTATTTACAATGACGGCCTAGGAACAGTGGGTTAACTGCCTTGTTCAGGGGCAGAACGACGGATTTTTACCTTGTCAGCTCGGGGATTTGATCTAGCAACCTTTCGGTTACTGGTCCAACACTCTAACCCAGGGGTATCAAACGTCCGGACCGCGGGCCGGATCAGGCCCGCAAAGGGGTTTAATCCGGCCCGCGAGATGATTTTGTAAAGTATAAAAATGACCTGCAATTTTTCAATAAAATAAACTGCTGTTCCAATTGCGTCCACTGGATGGCGCAATAGCAATTGTGTTAAGCAAGCAAACTGTTTATACCGGAGCAGAGCAAGTAGGTCAAGCAAGTGCAGCCAGTCCAGATGAGCTACTTTGTTTTGCCCGCGATATTTATTACGGCTTCTACTTTTAACATTATGTGCTTTGGCACCCTCATTGCCCCAATATGTCTCTGTCAAAAAAGAGAAAAGTGGACGCAGAGTGCAGAGTGTTCCAAGAAAAATGGTCATCCTCCTATTTATTAACGGAATTGAATGGGAAAGCTGTATGTTTGGTGTGTTCACAGCATGTTGCAGTGCTGAAAGAGTATAACCTTCGTCGCCACTATGTGAGTCTTCATGCCGACAAATATGACAACTTTCAAGGACAGAGAGAAGGTGAATGAACTGTTGGCGGGTCTGAAGAAACAGCAGTCTGTGTTTACTCACAGCCGAGACATCAGTGACGCTGCAGTGAAAGCTAGCTACCTCATTGCTAATGAAATCGCAGTGGCTTCAAAACCATTTAGTGAGGGTGAATTTGTAAAAACATGCATGATGAAGGCAGCGGAGATTGTGTGCCCTGAAAAGCGCCAGGCTTTTGCAAATATTAGCCTGACAAGAAACACAGTTGCAGACAGGATTTCCGATCTTTCAGTGGATTTGGACAGCCAGTTGAACCAAAAAGTAAAGTCATTTATTGGGTTTTCAGTTGCAATTGATGAAAGCACGGACATTACAGATGTTGCACCACCGACCATTTTCATCCGCGGAGTTGATGACACATTGACCGTCACCGAGGAGTTCGTGGAGTTGGTGCCGATGACAGATACAACGACAGCAGCTGATATTTTCACCGCACTCGTCGGCGCGCTGGACAGGGTCGGAGTGGACTGGTCCCGCGCTGTCAGCCTGGCTACAGATGGTGCACCCTCAATGATCGGGAAAAAAGCAGGCGTTGTGACAAAGTTCAGAGAGAAAGTGCAATCTGCAAACGGAGGACGTGATTTTTGGACTTTTCACTGTATTTTGCACCAGGAGGCTTTGTGTTGCAAGTCATTAAAGATGGATAACTTCATGAAGGTGGTCATCCAAACTGTTAATTTCATCCGATCCAGAAGCCTGAATCACCGTCAGTTTGACAGCCTTCTCAGAGAGAAAGACCACATCTATGGCCTGCCATACCACACTGAGGTAAGATGGTTAAGCCGAGGTGCTCTGCTTAGGCGTTTTGATTTACAAGAAGAAATTGAACAGTTCATGGAAGAAAAGGGCAAACCAGTGTTAGAATTTCATTCCGCAGAATGGATGCAGGACCTTGCATTTATGGTGGATGTTACAGAGCACCTGAATAACTTGAACAAACAGCTGCAAGGGCGCAACAAAGTCGTCACGCAGTATTATGACAGCATACGTTCTTTCAAGTTGAAGCTGTCATTGTGGGAGACGCAACTCGCCGGTGGTGATGCAGCTCACTTCCCCTGTCTGAAAACTGTGCGCGCGACCCAACATGTGGCAGACATGAAGCGGTTCAAAGATAAAATAACGGGACTGTTACGGGAGTTTGAGCAACGCTTTTCAGATTTTTGGTGAACTGGAGAAAGACTTCAACGTTTTTTGCTCGCCATTCACCGTGAATCCCTCTGATCTGCCCGTCAGCATCCAACTTGAAATAATAGACTTGCAGTGTGACTCGGATATGAAGGACAAATTTGCCGCAGCAGAATCTCTTGCCAGGTTACCCCAACTTGACAGCCCTCGCTGCAAAACTGTTGTGCATGTTTGGAACCACATATCTTTGTGAGCAAGTTTTCTCTGTAATGACCATAAATAAAAACAAAGCTGCGCTCAAGGCTCACGCACAAGCACTTGAATCACATCCTGAAGTTGGCTGCCACTCAGGATGTGACGCCTGATATTGATGCGCTGGTGAAAGCTAAAAGATGCCAGGTATCAGGAGTCAAATAAACTATGCAACCCCACTTAAAGTGCTGCATGAGACATCCTGATATAGTTCTGTGATCTGTGATATACTTCTGTGAATCACTGAGGCATTGTGTGTTTGTGTGTTCTTTTTCTTTAGAATTTTCAAATAAACTTGAGGTGTTTTCTGATTAATAGTGATGTTGTGCTTGTACTATTGTGGACACACTGTCCTCAGGCTCCAGCTTTATGTTTTATGTTGATCGTATTAAAACAAAGAAAACAATCTGAAGTTGTTGTTTTTAAGTTATATATACCATGATTTTACCGGTCCGGCCCACTTGGGAATAGATTTTCCTCCATGTGGCCCCTGAGCTAAAATGAGTTTGACACCCCTGCTCTAACCACTAGGCTACCTGCCTCCCCCCTCTAACCACTAGGCTACCTGCGACCGCCCCTCTAACCACTAGGTTACCTGCCACCCCCCTCTAACCACTAGGCTACCTGCCTCCCCTACACTCTAACCATTAGGCTACCTGCCTCCCCTACACTCTAACCACTAGGCTACCTGCCTCCCCTACACTCTAACCACTAGGCTACCTGCCTCCCCTACGCTCTAACCACTAGGCTACCTGCCTCCCCTACACTCTAACCACTAGGCTACCTGCCTCCCCCCTCTAACCACTAGGCTACCTGCCTCCCCTACACTCTAACCACTAGACTACATGCCTCCCCCCTCTAACCACTAGGCTACCTGCCTCCCCTACACTCTAACAACTAGGCTACCTGCCTCCCCTACACTCTAACCACTAGACTACCTTCCGCGTCTACACTCTAACCACTAGACTACCTTCCGCGTCTACACTCTAACCACTAGGCTCCATGCATAACATGGAGTTGAAATGATAGCACGACCAGATCTGGGACCAGGCTAGATCAGGACTGTGTTCCAGACACACAGACGATAGCACAACCAGACTACACTGACCCATGCAGATGATCAGATCTTAACTGGAGAAGTGTTTAACATCTCAGGAACCACAAACAATCATATTACCTGCACAGACCTGCACAAAATATCTGGAATGCACCCACTATCTCAAAGCAGGATGTCTGTGCCTCTGCGTGTCTGTGCCTCGGGTTGTCTGTGCCTCAGCGTGCCTGTGCCTCGGGGTGTCTGTGGCCTCTGCGTGTCTGCCTCGGCGTGTCTGTGCCTCGGGGTGACCGTGCCTCGGTGTGTCTGTGCCTTGGTGTGTCTGTGCCTCGGGGTGCCTGTGCCTCGGCGTAACTGTGCCTCGGCGTGACTGTGCCTCGGTCTATCTGTGCCTCGGCGTGCCTGTGCCTCGGTTTATCTGTGCCTCGGCGTGTCTGTGCCTCCGTGTGTCTGTGCCTCGGCGTGCCTGTGCCTCGGCGTGCCTGTGCCTCGGTCTGTCTGTGCCTCGGTCTATCTGTGCCTCGGTCTATCTGTGCCTCGGCGTGTCTGTGCCTCGGTCTGTCTGTGCCTCGGGTGTGTCTGCAGGGTTCGGGATAAGGCAGTTCTGTTCAATGGTAGCAGGAGAGAAAGCCATGTATGTTTTGAGAGACAAACCCCTCCCTGGCTGTCAGAGATAATGTAGAAATGTGAAGTTGCAGAAGTTGAGTGCATGAGTTCCTCACGTTCCCCTCAGGATCTGAACTACGTCTAATTCTCCTTAGTCAGTTCTCTGGAAGCGTAGAGGAACTCACAGCCCTCTTCCCCTTGTAGTGTGTGTGTGTGTGTGTGTGTGTGTGTGTGTGTGTGTGTGTGTGTGTGTGTGTGTGTGTGTGTGTGTGTGTGTGTGTGTGTGTGTGTGTGTGTGTGTGTGTGTGTGTGAGACAAAAGTTCCCTGGAAGTTGAGGGGAACCTCCCTCACACACACCCCACTCCTCGTACGGGGGAGTCAGTGTAGTGGGAGTGCAGAGCATTGGGCTGGAAATCAGTGAACCAGGAAGGGACAGAGCAGCATGCAGAGCTGGGATGTAATATGAGACTCAGTTAGTCAGGGCAGAGCTGGGATGTAATATGAGACTCAGTTAGACAGGGTTATAGTCAGGGCAGAGCTGGGATGTAATATGAGACTCAGTTAGACAGGGTTATAGTCAGGGCAGAGCTGGGATGTAATATGAGACTCAGTTAGACAGGGTTATAGTCAGGTAGAGCTGGGATGTAATATGAGACTCAGTTAGACAGGGTTAAAGTCAAGGCAGAGCTGGGATGTAATATGAGACTCAGTTAGACAGGGTTATAGTCAGGGCAGAGCTGGGATGTAATATGAGACTCAGTTAGACAGGGTTATAGTCAGGGCAGAGCTGGGATGTAATATGAGACTCAGTTAGACAGGGTTATAGTCAGGGCAGAGCTGGGATGTAATATGAGACTCAGTTAGACAGGGTTATAGTCAGGGTAGAGCTGGGATGTAATATGAGACTCAGTTAGACAGGGTTAAAGTCAGGGCAGAGCTGGGATGTAATATGAGACTCAGTTAGACAAGGTTATAGTCAGGGCAGAGCTGGGATGTAATATGGGACTCAGTTAGACAGGGTTATAGTCAGAGCAGAGCTGGGATGTAATATGAGACTCAGTTAGACAGGGTTATAGTCAGAGCAGAGCTGGGATGTAATATGAGACTCAGTTAGACAGGGTTATAGTCAGGGTAGAGCTGGGATGTAATATGAGACTCAGTTAGACAGGGTTATAGTCAGGGCAGAGCTGGGATGTAATATGAGACTCAGTTAGACAGGGTTATAGTCAGGGCAGAGCTGGGATGTAATATGAGACTCAGTTAGACAGGGTTATAGTCAGGGCAGAGCTGGGATGTAATATGAGACTCAGTTAGACAGGGTTATAGTCAGGGCAGAGCTGGGATGTAATATGAGACTCAGTTAGACAGGGTTATAGTCAGGTAGAGCTGGGATGTAATATGAGACTCAGTTAGACAGGGTTAAAGTCAAGGCAGAGCTGGGATGTAATATGAGACTCAGTTAGACAGGGTTATAGTCAGGGCAGAGCTGGGATGTAATATGAGACTCAGTTAGACAGGGTTATAGTCAGGGCAGAGCTGGGATGTAATATGACACTCAGTTAGACAGGGTTATAGTCAGGGTAGAGCTGGGATGTAATATGAGACTCAGTTAGACAAGGTTATAGTCAGGGCAGAGCTGGGATGTAATATGGGACTCAGTTAGACAGGGTTATAGTCAGAGCAGAGCTGGGATGTAATATGAGACTCAGTTAGACAGGGTTATAGTCAAGGTAGAGCTGGGATGTAATATGAGACTCAGTTAGACAAGGTTATAGTCAGGGCAGAGCTGGGATGTAATATGGGACTCAGTTAGACAGGGTTATAGTCAGAGCAGAGCTGGGATGTAATATGAGACTCAGACAGGGTTATAGTCAGAGCAGAGCTGGGATGTAATATGAGACTCAGTTAGACAGGGTTATAGTCAGGGCAGAGCTGGGATGTAATATGAGACTCAGACAGGGTTATAGTCAGGGCAGAGCTGGGATGTAATATGAGACTCAGTTAGACAGGGTTATAGTCAGGGCAGAGCTGGGATGTAATATGAGACTCAGTTAGACAGGGTTATAGTCAGGGCAGAGCTGGGATGTAATATGAGACTCAGTTAGACAGGGTTATAGTCAGAGCAGAGCTGGGATGTAATATGGGACTCAGTTAGGCAGGGTTATAGTCAGGGCAGAGCTGGGATGTAATATGAGACTCAGTTAGACAGGGTTATAGTCAGGGCAGAGCTGGGATGTAATATGAGACTCAGTTAGACAGGGTTATAGTCAGGGCAGAGCTGGGATGTAATATGAGACTCAGTTAGACAGGGTTATAGTCAGGGCAGAGCTGGGATGTAATATGAGACTCAGTCAGACAGGGTTATAGTCAGGGCAGAGCTGGGATGTAATATGGGACTCAGTTAGACAGGGTTATAGTCAGGGCAGAGCTGGGATGTAATATGAGACTCAGTTAGACAGGGTTATAGTCAGGGCAGAGCTGGGATGTAATATGAGACTCAGTTAGACAGGGTTATAGTCAGGGCAGAGCTGGGATGTAATATGAGACTCAGTTAGACAGGGTTATAGTCAGAGCAGAGCTGGGATGTAATATGAGACTCAGTTAGACAGGGTTATAGTCAGAGCATAGCTGGGATGTAATATGAGACTCAGTTAGACAGGGTTATAGTCAGAGCAGAGCTGGGATGTAATATGAGACTCAGTTAGACAGGGTTATAGTCAGGGCAGAGCTGGGATGTACTATGAGACTCAGTTAGACAGGGTTATAGTCAGGACAGAGCTGGGATGTAATATGAGACTCAGACAGGGTTATAGTCAGGGCAGAGCTGGGATGTAATATGAGACTCAGTTAGACAGGGTTATAGTCAGGGCAGAGCTGGGATGTAATATGAGACTCAGTTAGACAGGGTTATAGTCAGGGCAGAGCTGGGATGTAATATGAGACTCAGTTAGACAGGGTTATAGTCAGGTAGAGCTGGGATGTAATATGAGACTCAGTTAGACAGGGTTAAAGTCAAGGCAGAGCTGGGATGTAATATGAGACTCAGTTAGACAGGGTTATAGTCAGGGCAGAGCTGGGATGTAATATGAGACTCAGTTAGACAGGGTTATAGTCAGAGCAGAGCTGGGATGTAATATGAGACTCAGACAGACAGGGTTATAGTCAGGACAGAGCTGGGATGTAATATGAGACTCAGTTAGACAGGGTTATAGTCAGGGCAGAGCTGGGATGTAATATGAGACTCAGTTAGACAGGGTTATAGTCAGGACAGAGCTGGGATGTAATATGAGACTCAGACAGGGTTATAGTCAGGGCAGAGCTGGGATGTAATATGAGACTCAGACAGGGTTATAGTCAGGGCAGAGCTGGGATGTAATATGAGACTCAGTCAGACAGGGTTATAGTCAGAGCAGAGCTGGGATGTAATATGAGACTCAGACAGGGTTATAGTCAGGGCAGAGCTGGGATGTAATATGAGACTCAGACAGGGTTATAGTCAGGGCGTGCATCTCAAATGGCATCCTTTTCCCTATATAGTGCACTACTTTTGACCAGAGCCCAGGAGGTATATAGTGCACTACTTTTGACCAAAGCCTATAGGAAAGATGTGCACTATAAAGGGAATCAGGGTGCCATTCGGGACGCAGGGGAGTCGACTGAGACGTAGTGTGTCACGGCGTCGGAGAAGATGTTCTTCGTTTTGTTGTTGTTGTTTGTAACTAGTTTCTTTCCTTATTTTGTACATAATGTTGCTGCTATCATCTCTTATGACCCGAAAATAACTTCTGGACAGAACAGCGATTACTCACCACGAACTGGCACAGCTTTTTTTCTTTCTTTAATGAGTCTGACGAGATCGACGTGAAGGACATACTGCTTTCCCGGGAACGGGCCCAAATACCCGGTCATTTGCGTGAAGAGAAGACGGAGAAAAAGAGGACGAGGGTAGGGCTGACTTCGGAGAATTCGTAGGCGATCGAATAAACCCCCCACTTCCTTCCGTTCTACTAGCTAACATAAAATCATTGGAAAATAAAATTGATGACCTACATGGAAGATTAAACTACCAACAGGACATTCAAAACTGCAATATCTTATACTTCACAGAGTCGTGGCTGAACGACGACATTATCAACAGCTGGTTATACGCTGTATCGGCAGGATAGAACAGTGACGTCTGGTAAGACAAGGGGTGGCGGTCTATGTATATTTGTAAACAACAGCTGGTGCACGAAATCTAAGGAAGTCTCGAGGTTTTGCTCACCTGAGGTAGAGTATCTCATGATAAACTGTAGACCACACTATCTACCTACAGAGTTTTCATATGTATTTTTCGTAGCTGTCTACATACCACCACAGTCAGAAGCTGGCACTAAGACAGCATTGAATAAGCTGTATTCCGCCGTAAGCAAACAGGAAAATGCTCATCCAGAGGCGGCGCTCCTAGTGGCCGAGGACTTTAATGCAGGGGAACTTCAATCAGTTTTACCAAATTTCTATCAGCATGTTAAATGTGCAACCAGAGGGAAAAAAAAACTCTAGACCACCTTTACTCCACACACAGAGATGCATACAAAGCTCTCCCTCGCCCTCCATTTGGCAAATCTGACCATAATTCTATCCTCCTGATTCCTGCTTACAAGAAAAAATTAAAGCAGGAAGTACCAGTGACTCGGTCAATAAAAAAGTAGTCAGATGAAGCAGATGCTAAACTACAGGACTGTTTTGCACAGACTGGAATATGTTCCGGGATTCTTCCAATGGCATTGAGGAGTACACCACATCAGTCACTAGCTTCATCAATAAGTGCATCGAGGATGTCGTCCCTGTCATGACCGTCGTATAAATAATTTGACCAAGGCGCAGCGTGAGTAGAGTTCCACATTTTAATGAGGAGATGGCACATGGGAACCCACTTCTATAAACCAATAAGAAGATGGGAGAGGCAGGACTTGCAGCTCGATCTGCATCAGAAATAGAAAGGACTTCTATTTTAGCCCTTTGGCAACGCAGACGCTCGTTGGTGCGCGCGAGCAGTGTGGGTGCAATAATTGAATAACATGGATTTCTAAATTTATTTTGCAACACTCGGCACGTGACGCGAGCGGTGTGGTCAGCCTGTAAGGAGGAGGGGCTGTATTCAAGCGATTATTATACTTTTATTGTAATTATATTATACCCTTATTACATTATTAAAGTAACTGCACTGTGAAAATATTACATTTAAAAGTTCATAATCTGTTAACTCATATCCAAATAATGTTGTTGACTCGTCCTTAATAGTATTTGTGGCCAAAGCATAAATTGGAGAGAGAAGAAAAAAAAAACACTTCAAAAACCCCACCTCAAACAGACATTTTAAAAAATGCTTGCTATTTCCTCATATGGAAATACTCCTCTGGAGGATAAACTGACCAATCAGCAGTCTGGAGGAGGATAAACTGACCAATCAGCGGTCTGGAGGAGGATGAGCTGGACAATCAGGGGTCTATAAACATTATTATTTTTAATGACTGGTTTCCGCCCACACCATTCAAACACAGAAAACAACATTTTTAACAAACTTAATTAAATATTTTTTGGTGAAGGGAAAACTATTTCACTGATATTGTAAGTAATTATAGGTCCTATTTCATAGAAATCTGGAAACACTGGGCAGTTACTTTAAATATCTTATATTATAAAAGTATTATAATTATATCAAATTAATTATTATTATGTTATAAGGAAATTCATGCTTTACATCAATAACAGCTTAATAAACCTAAGTGATACTGGCAAGTCTTTATTTTCTTCAAAGTGTCATATATCAAGAACAAGAATGTGTAATATATATACATATATAAACAGAAGGAAAGGAAGTAGTGACTGTATCTGGCAGAATGACAGTATTCGACCGACTGTTACATGACTGCCCTTTTATTAAATGCATTAATTACAGGCTACCAGGTTACTCCTGCACATACAGAACCAATTACTGAGACAGTCATCCTGCTGAAAACCTTCTGCTACAGACCGCTAAACAGCCGACCATGCAACAGTGAAACGCACACAAAGAAAAACGTATGAACTAAATAAACCATTATTAAAGTAGAAAAGTATCTATCCATGCACAACAAAAGTCGAGAAAATCCCCCCCATGGCATATGCACAATGTCATACAATGAAATGCTGACGTATGTAAATGTCTGAATAAATCGACGTGAAAAGGACTAGGTAATACATTTACCCGGTGCTTTATTTACATCTGCTGTGCCATTCTTGGTTTCGTGTTTTCCATCCTCGTCTTGATCGATGCGCTTCACATCTACATTTTTCTTTCGCATATTTTTCTTTCCCAAAACTGTTTTATTGGCTTTGGTGGTGGTGGTGGTGGAGAATAATGAGAACGGAGGCGTCTTAAAAGCTATCGTTCTGTTAACAGTAGAGTTCAATGTAATGTTCACGGCTGTGATAGTTGCATTAAATTCGCTGACATCGTCAGTTTTCACGACAAAAACTATTGCAGACAAAACGCACAATATCTTGGCCATTCTCTCTATCTGTGCTTGAAAACATAGAGCTGTCCACCTAAACCCGCAAGCGCCCCGTATTTATAAAACCGTAATATATCAATAAGCTGCGCATATTACCGTAAAACCTAAAGTACTGTATATGTCAAGTAAAAAAAAAAGAGAGCACATGCGAGAAATAGAGCACTGTTGCATTTTATTTTATTCCGATTTCGGAGGTTGTCTTATTTGATTATAGCTTTACTTCAATGATTTACTTTTCATTTTAAAAGTGAGACATCGAATTTAGTAAAAATGTTTAAAAAAAAAATCTCATTGCTGCAAACTACTGCGTCGTCGGCAAAATGACGTATTATCCGGAAATGGCAACGCAAACGACGGTTTGGAAAAACCATAACAACTCTAGCTAGGTAACTGTCCATGTTCATTTACAACATACTGCCAGAAGGATATTATTAGCTTCATTTAATAAGATATCATATGCGTTTCGTTTGGATATCGTTCGTGGTTTCTACAACCGGTACGTAATGTGTTTGTTTGTTGTTGAAATGTTGCCACTATAACAGAATCGTGATATCAGAATCAAATGTAGCTAGCTAAGAATGCTAGCGTCTTAGCATGTTCTAATAACATCTGGTTCTAGCTAGCTACCATTTAAAATGCTGTGGTTTAGCTGTTGTCCTCCAACATAAATAGACCCCAAACAGTTGAGATGTAGTTGGCTGACAACCTTGTCATACTAAGGAACGTATAACGTAATGCAGTTAACTTATCAAGGGTCACTTCGGGTTGTACACCCTCAATGTCAATAGTCCCATTATGTAATGTGGATACTTGTGGCAGAAAACAAGACCGTCGACTTTAAAAAGCCAACTAATATATTTCACCAGTAGGACGACGGTCATTGGTAGACAGATTGATCGTTTTTTTGTTGTTGTTGTCAACTTTGATGTTGATTATGTCAGTAAATGTCAATGGTATTGCCTGATTTGTGTGTGTGTGTATGTGTATGTGTGTGTGTGTGTGTGTGTGTGTGTGTGTGTGTGTGTGTGTGTGTGTGTGTGTGTGTGTGTGGCAGGTGAATAACCGATCATTAAGAGGGACCCTTTCAGATGGACAGACATCTACCTGCCTCTCTTCCTACTCATCTAGGAGAGCATCCATGGATCTAACCATGTGACAAAAGCATTCTGCTCACCAACATTTTTCTACCACGCCAAAAGGGGAGTAATTTATCTTCAAGATGCCTCGTTTGGAAGACGTTGCCAACATTGTTCTGAGGGTGCCATGCATCCTGGTACTGGACTTGCTCTATAAATGTGACATTGATAGCTTCACAGAGCACCTCAGGGCGAAGAACGAAGACATGCTCTTCAAATACAAATATATTATCTGGAACCTGTATTACCTAGGTAACATTCATACATGTCATCTATGTTGAGAAACATTTTCTGTTGGTAGTAATATATGCCATTTATCAGACTCTTTTATCCAAAGCAACTTAGTCATGTGTGCATCCATTTTACGTATGCGTGGTCTCGGGAATCAAACCCTCTATCCTGCCGTTGCCAAATGTGGAATAACGTTTTGCAACGTTGCACATGTTTTGTTGTTGTTGGAATGTTCCAACAGGAATCTGTTCCAAAAACGTTGTAAATAGCAAGGTAGCCAACAAACAACGCGGTTGAGGACCCTGTGGAAAAGTTGTATAGCCGGCAGAATAAGATACCGGGTCGAGAGTGGGCCATTTCATTAAGTTTTTCACTCATCAACGTTTATTCCCGAAAAACGTCTTCTCAGTCTGGTAGCCTGTGGACAAACATTAAGAATAAGCTACGAGGTGAGTTGATGCCTATTCGGCAGCTAGTTAGCTGGGTGAAGTGATCACGCTACTTTGTATGCGTTGCTTGTTGGCAACCTTGTATTTTACAAAGTTTTTTGGAACGTTCCACAAATTATACCCACCTGTGTGTATGGGTGTGTGTGTGTGTGTATGGGTGGGTGTGTGTGTGTGTATGGGTGGGTGTGTATGGGTGGGTGGGTGGGTGTGTGTGTTGTGTATGGGTGTGTGTGCGTGTGAATACCACTATCAGTGCTGTTGTCTCTGTCCTCCTCCAGGTCATGTGATCAACGCGGTGGTGTTGGTTTTACCATTGAGACACATCATCAAGCTCTACCTCCACATCCTCACCACTCTGCTCTTTTACGTGGGACACCACATCTCCAAGTGAGTGTCTACACTTTCAGTTTACTGAGTACTAACAGCTAACACTCCTGTTATAACTTCACAGTTCCCAAAATGGCTGCCGTTTACTGAGTACTAACAGCTAACACTCCTGTTATAACCTCACGGTTCCCAAAATGGCTGCCGTTTACTGAGTACTAACAGCTAACACTCCTGTTATAACTTCACAGTTCTTCCCAGACACGCCACAATGCAAATAGATTTTCTATAGCTGTACGGAGTGTGACAACTTCTATGACAGTCCGTACGTCTTGGGTCAACCTTATTAGAACAACTACACTTCCCAGAATGCAAATAGATTTTCTATAGCTGTACAGAGTGTGACATCTTCTATGACAGTCCGTACGTCTTGGGTCAACCTTATGAGAACAACTACACTTCCCAGAATGCAAATAGATTTTCTATAGCTATATGGAGTGTGACATCTTCTATGACAGTCTGTACGTCTTGGGTCAATCTTATGAGAACAACTACACTTCCCAGAATGCAAATAGATTTTCTATAGCTGTACGGAGTGTGACATCTTCTATGACGGTCCGTACGTCTTTTTCCTCGTTGTCCATCTTTATAAATCCAGATATGAAAAATGTTTTCCCCTTGCTGTTGTTGACATGATGAGTGATCGTTGATGTGTTTTCCACAGGGACTATGTCCATGGAGAGGTGCAGTATGGGTATGATGGAGCCCTGTACCTCGACTCTCAGGCCTTCAATCGCTTTGTCTCTTCCCTGACTAGTAAGACACACACACTTGCACTATATCCCTTTGTTTTCCCATATTTATGACTGGCTAATTTCCATGACAACTCACTGTACAAACCATAATATAGCCATTTTTTGTATCTGTTTCTGTCTCTCTCTGTATCTCTGTGTCTCTCTGTATCTCTGTCTCTCCCTGTCTCTCTCTCTCTCTCTGTCTCTCTCTCTCTGTATCTGTCTCTCGCTGTCTCTGTCTCTCTGTCTCTGTATCTCTCTCTCTCCCTCTCTCTCTCTCTCTCTCTCTGTCTCTCTCTCTGTCTCTCTCCCTCTCCCTCTCCCTCGTTGGTTTGTGTTTATGTGCCCCTGTGTGTGTAGGTCAGGTCATATTGAGTACATTGTGTGCCTTCCTCATGAAGACCAGGAAGGTGTGGCTGTTCTCTGCCCACCTTCTGCCCCTATTGGCCCGTCTCTGTGCCATGCCCCACGACACCCTGCTATTGGTCAACTCCTTCTCCACGGTCCTGACTGGAATAGGTGTGGCCATGTTCCTCCTGTCCAATCTGTTCGTGCCGTACCGGCTAGCCAGGGCAGCCTACTCTGAGCTGCTTCAACTGGAGGTACCGTACTGTAACCCATTCACCACAGTGAGATCTTCTCCTTCTGTTTCTCTCTCTATCTATCTGTTTCTCTGTAACCCATTCACCACAGTGATATCCTCACCTTCATTTTCTCTCTCTCTCTTACTAACCCACTCACGTTATTCATCTCTCTCTCTCTCTATCTGTTTCTCTCTCTCGCTCTCTCTCTCTGTTTCTCTCTCTCTGTTTCTCTCTCTCTGTTTCTCTCTCTCTGTTTCTCTCTCTCTGTTTCTCTCTCTCTCTCTGTTTCTCTCTCTCTCTCTGTTTCTCTCTCTCTCTCTGTTTCTCTCTCTCTCTCTCTCTGTTTCTCTCTCTCGCTTTCTCTGTTTCTCTCTCTCTCTCTCTCTCTCTCTCTCTCTCTCTCTCTCTCTCTCTCTCTCTCTCTCTCTCAATGTACAGTGCCTTCACAAAGTATTCAGACCCCTTGACTTTTTACACATTTTGTTATGTTACAACCTTATTCTAAAATGGATTTAAAAAATGTTTTTAAATCCTCAGCAATCTACACACAATACCCCATAATGACATCACAATACCCCATAATGACATCACAATACCCCGTAATGACAAAGTGAAAACAGGTTTTTAGATATTTTTGCAAATGTATTAAACATTAAAAACAGAAATTCCTTATTTACATAAGTATTCAGACCCTTTGCTATGAGACTCTAAATTGAGCTCAGGTGCATCCTGTTTCCATTGATCATCCTTGAGATGTTTCTACAACTTGATTGGAGTCCACCTGTGGTAAATTCAATTGATTGGACATGATCTGGAAAGGCACACACCTGTCTATATAAGGTCCCACAGTTGACAGTGCAAACTGAGCAATCGGGAGAGAAGGGCCTTGGTGAGGGAGGTGACCAAGAACCCGATGGTCACTCTGACAGAGCTCCAGAGTTCCTCTGTAGAGATGGGAGAACCTTCCAGAAGGACAACCATCTCTGCAGCACTCCACCAATCAGGCCTTTATGGTAGAGTGGCCAGACGGAAGCCACTCTTCAGTAAAAGGCACATGACAGCCCGCTTGGAGTTTGCCAAAAGGCACCTAAAAACTCAGACCATGAGAAACAAGATTCTCTGGTCTGAGGAAACCAAGATTGAACTATCTGGCCTGAATGCCAAACGTCGCGTCTGGAGGAAACCACGCACCATCCCTACGGTGAAGCCTGGTGGTGGCAGCATCATGCTGTGGGGATGTTTTTCAGCGGCAGGGACTGGGAGACTAGTCAGGATTAAGAGAAAGATGAACGGAGCAAAGTACAGAGAGATTCTTGATGAAACCTGCTCCAGAGCGCTCAGGACCTCAGACTGGGGCGACGGTTCACCTTTCAACAGGACAACAACCCTAAACACACAGACAAGACAACGCAGGAGTGGCTTCGGGACAAGTCTCTGAATGTCCTTGAGTGGCCCAGCCAGACTTGAACCCGATCGAACATTGTGGCGGATGAATCAGAATTAGTTGGGTAACATAGATAATTAAGATGTCTTATCTGCATAATATGCTTATGTCATATACTTGTTATTAGAATGTATCCCTTTGGACTCTGGTGTTGGCAGTTGCACTTCTTCCCTCACCTGGGACTCAGTCACCTGGGGCTCAGTCACCTGGGGCTCAGTCACCTGGGGCTCAGTCACCTGGGGCCCAGAGAGGGGAGAGGTCAGACCTGTCTTTCACATGTCCCTGGTGCTATGCAGAATATCAGTAAAGGGAAGAGGACAGAATGGAACATTGTCTTCATATGTGAATGTGTCTTTACCTATTCTTAAACCATGTGAAGGGATGGCGTGATTAATGGGGAACCAATTACTTGTCTCCACAATGTCTGTGCGCATGTCACTCCCCTCAGTGAGCTTGTCCAGGAGTGGGGTCAGGAGGGGGTTTACTTGAGATTGGAGTATCTAGAGTTGACAATTGATATATGCCATTGGATGAAATGGTGTCTTTGTTCTATGAAGTACCAGGGACGAGATTAGAAACCTCGTTTTAGGGACCGAACTGAATGATAATTAATAGCGAATGCTATCTGGCTGTAGATACTCCTCTCTAAAGTAAACAGTCTTTCTTTGTGAACAGTTCCTAAATATCTGTGGTTTGTCATGTCAAAGGGGGGGGGGGGGTGGATCTTTGCTATAAAAGATCTCAGTAGCAATTGTGTTCAACACTCTCAACGGGTCATTAGAAATGGCGAATCGTTGAAAGTCAAGTGCTTTTTCAAAGCTCTTATTGTTAAAGATGTAGTTTAAGTATAACTCTGACTGGTGTGTGACGTTTGTAACTCTCCTCATTTGGTAATGCAGAAATTAGCCACCACAACATCTCTGGAGAGACCTGAAAACAGCAGTGCAGCAACGCTCCCAATCCAACCTGACAGAGCTTGAGACAATCTGCAGAGAGGAATGGGAGAGACTCCCCAAATACAGGTGTGCCAAGCTTGTAGCGTCATACCCAAGAAGACTGGAGGCTGTAATCGCTGCCAAAGGTGCTTCAACAAAGTACTGAGTAAAGGGTCTGAATACTTATGGAAATGTGATATTTCTTTTTTTTTTATTAATACATTTGCAAAAAAAAATGTTTTTGTCATTATGGGGTATGGTGTTTAGATTGATGAGAATTTATTTTAATTTAATCCATTTTAGAATAAATCTGTAAAGTAACAAAATGTGGAAAAAGTCAAGGGGTCTGAATACTTTCCAAATTAACTGTATGTGAAGTATTACATAAATAAAAACTGTTTGAGCAACAAACATATAGTACAAAAAAGTATATATACAGTCGGAAGTTTACAGTTCTATTTTGTTTCATCAGACCAGAGGACATTTTTCCAAAAAGTACGATCTTTGTCCCCATGTGCAGTTGTAAACCGTAGTCTGGCTTTTTTATGGCGGTTATGGAGCAGTGGCTTCTCCCTTGCTGAGCGGCCTTTCAGGTTATGTCGATATAGGACTCGGTTTACTGTGGATATAGATACTTTTGTACCTGTTTCCTCCAGCATCTTCACAAAGTCCTTTGCTGTTGTTCTGGGATTGATTTGCACTTTTCGCACCAAAGTGCGTTCATCTCTAGGAGACAGAACGCATCTCCTTCCTGAGTGGTATGACAGCTGCGTGGTCCCATGGTGTTTATACTTGCGTACTATTGTTTGTACAGATGAACGTGGTACCTTCAGGCGTTTGGAAATTGCTCCCAAGGATGAACCAGACTTGTGGACGTCTACAATTTTTTTTCTGAGGTCTTGGCTAATTTCTTTCAATTTTCCCATGATGTCAAGCAAAGAGGCTCTGAGTTCGAAGGTAGGCCTTGAAATACATCCACAGGTACACCTCCAATTGACTGAAATGATGTCAATTAGCCTATCAGAAGCTTCTAAAGCCATGACATAATTTTCTGGAATTTTACAAGCTGTTTAAAGGCACAGTCAACCTAGTGTATGTAAACTTCTGACTCACTGGAACTGTGATACAGTGAATTATAAGTGAAATAATCTGTCTGTAAACAATTGTTGGAAAAATGACTTGTGTCATGCACAAAGTAGATGTCCTAACCGACTTTCCAAAAACTATAGTTTGTTAACAAGAAATTTGTGGAGTGGTTGAAAAATTAGTTTTAATGACTCCAACCTAAATGTATGTAAACTTCAGACTTCAACTGTATATAGCAAAACCAGGGTTGTTTCTAGTCTGACTGGTAATGTTAGTAGTGTGTTTCAGGGTTGTTCCAGGGTTGTTTCTTCCAGGGTTGTTTCTTCCAGGGTTGTTCCAGGGTTGTTTCTTCCAGGGTTCTTCCAGGGTTGTTTCTTCCAGTTCTTCCAGGGTTCTTCCAGGGTTGTTTCTTCCAGGGTTCTTCCAGGGTGGTTCCAGGGTTGTTTCTTCCAGGGTTCTTCCAGGGTGGTTCCAGGGTTGTTTCTTCCAGGGTTCTTCCAGGGTTGTTCCAGGGTTGTTTCTTCCAGGGTTCTTCCAGGGTTCTTCCAGGGTTGTTCCTTCCATGGTTGTTCCAGGGTTGTTCCAGGGTTGTTCCAGGGTCCTTCCAGGGTTGTTCCTTCCAGGGTTCTTCCAGGGATCTTCCAGGGTTGTTCCAGGGTTGTTCCTTCCAGGGTTCTTCCAGGGTTCTTCCAGGGTTCTTCCAGGGTTGTTCCAGGGTTGTTCCTCCGAGGGTAAAATGGTATAGTATCTACTTTCCTGAGATCTGGACTGTTTCTGAAAAGATCATCACTTAGTTTTCTCGTCATATTGATGTTTTCTCATCATATTAATGGATAGTGCCCAGTCCTTACAATACTGTTCTAGTTAGGACAGGCTTTGTTGTAGCCCCTGTTCTGTTGGTGACAAGATCACTAAGTCATCAGCATTCATTATTTCTTTGTCTTCAGTGTTGTGGTACGAGACCTCAATATCGTGTCCGATACATCTCTACTCGGCTCTTGTGTCGGTGAACCTATATACCTTCAGTGGTGAACCTATAGACCTTCAGTGGTGAACCTATAGACCTTCAGTGGTGAACCTATAGACCTTCAGTGGTGAACCTATAGAGGTGAACCTATGGACCTTCAGTGGTGAACCTATAGACCTTCAGTGGTGAACCTATAGAACTTCAGTGGTGAACCTATAGACCTTCAGTGGTGAACCTATAGACCTTCAGTGGTGAACCTATAGACCTTCAGTAGTGAACCTATAGACCTTCAGTGGTGAACCTATAGACCTTCAGTGGTGAACCTATAGACCTTCAGTGGTGAACCTATAGAGGTGAACCTATAGACCTCCAGTGGTGAACCTATAGAGGTGAACCTATAGACCTTCAGTGGTGAACCTATAGAGGTGAACCTATAGACCTTCAGTGGTGAACCTATAGACCTTCAGTGGTGAACCTATAGACCTTCAGTGGTGAACCTATAGACCTTCAGTGGTGAACCGATAGACCTTCAGTGGTGAACCTACAGGTGAGGCTGGGTGCTGCAGACTGTTCTAGTGCCCTCGCCAATTCGTTGATATATACAGTACCAGTCAAAAGTTTGGATCTACTCATTCAAGGGTTTTTCTTATTTTTACTATTTTCTGCTGTACATTGTAGAATAATAGTGAAGACATCAAAACTATGAAATAACACATATGGAATCATGTAGGAACCAAAAAAGGGTTTCTTCAAAGTAGCCACCCTTTGCCTTGATGACAGCTTTGCACACTCTTGGCATTCTCTCAACCAGCTTCACCTGGAATGCTTTTCCAACAGTCTTGAAAGAGTTCCCACATATGCTGAGCACTTGTTGGCTGCTTTTCCTTCACTCTGTGGGCCAACTCATCCCAAACCATCTCAATTGTATTTTTTTTTTTTTTTTTCATTTCACCTTTATTTAACCAGGTAGGCTAGTTGAGAACAAGTTCTCATTTACAACTGCGACCTGGCCAAGATAAAGCAAAGCAGTGCGACACAAACAACAACACAGTGTTACACATGGAGTAAACAAGCGTACAGTCAATAACACAATAGAAAAAAAGAGTCTATATACAGTGTGTGCAAATGGCGTGAGGAGGTAAGGCAATAAATAGGCCACATTAGTGAAGTAATTACAATTTAGCAAATGAACACTGGCGTGATATATGAGCAGATGATGATGTGCAGGTAGAGATACTGGTGTGCAAAAGAGCAGGAAAGTAAAGAAAAACAATATGGGCATGAGGTAGGTAGATTGGGTGGGCTATTTACAGATGGGCTATGTACAGCTGCAGCAATCGGTTAGCTGCTCCGATAGCTGATGTTTAAAGTTAGTGAGGGAAATAGAAGTCTCCAGCTTCAGTGATTTTTGAAATTCGTTCCAGTCATTGGCAGCAGAGAACTGGAAGGAAAGGCGGCCAAATGAGGTGTTGCCTTTGGGGATGACCAGTGAGATATATCTGCTGGAGCGCGTGCCACTGGTGGATGTTGTAATCGTGACCAGTGAGCTGAGTTAAGGCAAAGGTCGGGTGGGTTGAGGTCGGGTGGGTTGAGGTCGGTTGGGTTGAGGACGGGTGGGTTGAGGTCGGGTGGGTTGAGGTCGGGTGGGTTGAGGTCGGGTGGGTTGAGGTCGGGTGGGTTGTGGACGCCAGGGCATCTGATACAGCACTCCATCACTTTCTTTCTTGGTGAAATAGCCCTTACACAGCCTGGAGGTGTGTTGGGTCATTGTCCTGTTGAAATACAAATAATAGTCTCACTTTTGACTGGTACTGTATGTTGAAGAGAGTGGGGCTTAAGCTGCATCCCTGTCTCATTCCCTGGCTCTGTGGAAAGAAATGTGTGTGTTTTTTGCCAATTTTAACCGCACACTTGTTGTTTGTGTACATGGATTTTATAATATTGTATGTTTTTCCCCCCCAACACCACTTTCCATCAATTTGTATAGCAAATCCTCATGACAAATTGTGTCAAAAGCTTTTTGGAAATCAACAAAGCATGAAAATACTTTGCCTTTGTTTTGGTTTGTTTGTTTGTCAATTAGGGTATGCAGGGTGAATACGTGGTCTGTCGTACGGTAATTTGGTAAAAAGCCAATTTGACATTTGCTCAGTACCGTAATTTCCAGACTATTAAGCGCACCTGAATATAAGCTGCACCCACTGAATAAAAAAAATATTATTATTTTGAACATAAATAAGCCGCACATGTCTATAAGCCGCAGGTGCCTACCGATACATTGAAACAAATGAACTTTCCTCAGGCTTTAACGAAACACGGCTTGTAACAAAAATAAATAGGCTTTAACGAAACACGGCTTGTAACAAAAAATAAAAAATTAGCAGTAAGCTTTAGTTGTCTTTTTGCACTGAGTCAATTCCTCACGCTGCTGTTTCCAACGTCTTATCATCGACTCATTAAGACCAAGCTCCCGTGCAGCAGCTCTATTTCCTTTTCCAACAGCCAGATCAATCGCCTTCAACTTGAAAGCTGCATCATATGCATTTCTCTGTGTCTTTGCGATGATGAGGGTGACAAAATGACTACCGTAATCAGAATGATGGGAAGTTTGAGAGCGCTCGATTTTAATCTAAACAGTAAACAAAAAAGTTGTTTGACCTTAACCCGTTCGGCAATTTCATTGGTCTAATGAAAGCTTCATGCCGCCAAAAAACTGAGCACGTCACAGAATGTGGTTTTTTGGAAGAAAAAAAATTGAAAGCGGGAAAAATCCATATATTAGGCGCGTCATTGTTTAAGCCGCGAGGTTCAAAGCCTGGGAAAAAAGTTGCGGCTTATAGTCCGGAATTTTCGGTATATTGTTTACACTGAGGAATGTATGAGTCTGCTGTTAATGATAATGCAGAGGATTTTCCAAGGTTGCTGTTGACGCAGATCCCACGGTAGTTATTGGGGTCAAATTTGTCTCCATTTTTGTGGATTGGGGTGATCAGTCCTTGGTTCCAAATATTGGGGAAGATGCCAGCTGAGAATGATGTTAAAGAGTTTAAGTATAGCCAATTGGAATTTAAGGTCTGTATATTTTATCATTTCATTTTGTTTACCATCAACACCACAGGCCTTTTTGGGTTGGAGGGTTGGTTTTTTCTCATTTAGTTCAAACAATGTAATTGGAGAATCCAGTGGGTTCTGGTCGTCCTTAATAGTTGATTTTATGATTTGTATTTGTATTTGATCTTTCTCTGTCTCTTTCTCTCTCTTTCTCTCTCTCTCTCTCTCTCTCTCTCTCTCTCTCTCTCTCTCTCTCTCTCTCTCTCTCTCTCTCTCTCTCTCTCTCTCTCTCTCTCTCTCTCTCTCTCTCTCTCTCTCTCTCTTTATGTCTCTCTCTCTCTCTCTCTCTTTATGTCTCTCTCTCTCTCTCTCTCTCTCTCTCTCTCTCTCTTTATGTCTCTCTCTCTTTATCTCTCTCTCTGTCTCTCTCTCTCTCTCTCTCTCTCTCTCTCTTTGTCTCTCTCTCTCTCTCTCTCTCTCTCTCTCTTTATGTCTCTCTCTCTTTATCTCTCTCTCTGTCTCTCTCTCTCTTTATGTCTCTCTCTCTCTCTCTTTATCTCTCTCTCTTTATCTCTCTCCCTCTCTCTCTGTCTCTCTCTCTCTCCCTCTCTCTCTGTCTCTCTCTCTCTCCCTCTCTCTCTGTCTCTCTCTCTCCCTCTCTCTCTGTCTCTCTCTCTCTCTCTCCCTCTCTCTCTGTCTCTCTCTCTCTCTCTCTCTCTCTCTCAGGTGATAGAGCTGTATAGACTCCTGGCGGTGACTATTTCCCTCTGGAATCAGTTTGCAGTGCCAGTGCTATTCAGTGTGTTCTGGTCTGTGCTGTTTGTGGTCCAGCTGTGCTCTTACTCTGTGACCAACAATACAACAGGCAGCCATGAGGGGGTGCTGTTCTTCCTCCTCACAAGGTACACTCTATAGAGATACATGTAAGGTTACATAATTCAGCTAACTTTCCCAACATTCACAGGTTTTCCAGAAATCCTGGTTTGAAGATTCCCAGAATCAGAAGGCAATAAGCAGAAAATTCAAGGAATCCTCCAACTGGAAATTTTGGGAAAGCTGCAACCCTTGATACATTTATGGCGCTAGACCTAAAACCCTAAAGCCGCTGTGTTTTCCACATCCACCACCATGGTCTCTGTAGACTTCCCCTGACTGGGACAGTCATTAGAGATACATGTAATTCTCTGGTACACTAACTCAACCACTCATATTCTGGGTAGAAATGTGTATTGAGTCTCCTGTAGATCCATGAGACCAATATGTGTATCTACATTGCCTTCAGAAAGTATTCATACCACTTAACTTTTTTCTACATTTTTGTTGTGTTACAGCCAGAATTTAAAATGTATTAAATTGAGATGTTTTGTCACTGGTCTACACACAATACCCCAGAATGTCAAAATGGAATTATGTTTTTTAGAAATTTGTACTAAAAAATTAAATGCTGAAATGTCTTTGAGTGAATAAGTATTCAACCTCTTTGTTATGGCCTAAATAAGTTCAGGAGTAGAAATGTGACTGACTGGCAGGATTCATTCTTATGTAGCAACATTTTTTATTGTTTCTTCCATTGGATAAAAGTAGAGACTCGGAGCTAGAAAATGGTATATCAGACACTACAGTTGAGGAAAAATGGGAAAGTAATTCTGCTTTGAAAGTTGATGCACTTGTAAACTCACTTTTCAGAAAATGGCCCTTGAATGTTTTTGGTACACCTACTGGAGAGCTCTGCTTTGTCTACACCCATTCAGCATCGTTCACACCCCCTTAAGTTTTAGCCACACCCATCTTTTTAATGATTCACATCGGATGCCATGTACTAAACAACCAAGACTAAAGGCTGGTTTATACTACGGGTGTGTTCGTAAATTCAATCTGGAGTGCCAGAGTGCGCTCTGGGCGTTCATAAATTCAGAACGTTGTCAGATTGTCCGTTTGTAAATTCAGAGTGGTGTCAGATTGTCCGTTTGTAAATTCAGAGTGGTGTCAGATTGTCCGTTTGTAATTTCAGAACGTTGTCAGATTGTCCGTTTGTAATTTCAGAACGTTGTCAGATTGTCCGTTTGTAATTTCAGAACGTTGTCAGATTGTCCGTTTGTAATTTCAGAACGTTGTCAGATTGTCCGTTTGTAATTTCAGAACGTTGTCAGATTGTCCGTTTGTAATTTCAGAACGTTGTCAGATTGTCCGTTTGTAAATTCGGAGCGTTTTGCTCTCGGAGCGTTCAGAGCGCACACTGCCAGGCAGTCACTGGATGCTCTGGCCTAGTAGTAGTGGTTGATCCGAGAGTTCTGACCTAACAACGGTAGTCAAGCATCCAAGGTAACTGGCTAACGTTGGCTAGCTTGCTAGCTACTTCCAGACACAAATGAGAGAACAGCTCACTCTGACCATTTTACTCCCTCTAGCAGAGCTGGTTAGGCTGTTTTCATGTTATCCAGAGCGTTGGTGACTGCATCTGTGTTGCTGGAAACAATTGAATTACAGTTTTGTTTTTGCCAATGTTGACCCACACCGGCCGTATTCAACGGGTGTTCAGCGTTCAAAAAAAATGTGTCAGTTGTTCTGCGCTGTGGCACACTCAGACGAGAGGGCTCTGAAATCGGAGTAGCGAGCCAGAGCGAATTTACCAGCTACGTCTATCGACAGTTGTCAAAGTGACATCATGAACATTCTATTGAAATGGTTACTTGCATAGTGGAGTCTTTTGTTTAGACATGTAGCTAGCTAGCTAGCTAGCTAAACAATGAACCAAAATCCCAACTCATAACGTTACTACCCTGCATGAATCTGTAGTAGCTAACCAATCAGGTTCAATGTTAGCTAGCTAGGCTCTGAGATACAAATAATATTACTACACAGATCATACCGGTAACGTTAGCTAGCGAGCTAACAGTACGCTTTAATGTGAAATGAAAACAACTTTCTGTGTGTTCTCTTTTCGACTTTTCGACAATCAAACGGCAGAATTTTCTCCATCTCCTCAGCTATCATACTCTAATTCTGCTGATTTCAAAACTCGGTCCTCCAGAAAGTGGAGAGCAACACTTTTGCAGTTCTACTATGTGATATTTTTATTTAAAAAAGCCGCGTTAGAAAGACAGAAGCGTGCTACATGGCAGTCCAATCTGAACTCCTCTCTCGGCAATGCCAGCCCACCCATTATCTCAGCCAATCATGGCTAGTGGGAAGGTTCCTACCTTTTTCTGTGGTTAAAACAACTAGGCTCGTAATTTAAGAATTGTATTCCTATTTACAGATGGCATACAAGTTTGTTATTAAGGCACATGAAAGTTGAAATGTTCCAGTAGGCATTTTTGACAAAATAAATGCATTTTGATTTTTTTTTAAAAGTTAACTTTCAAACGTCTCTCCTGTGAGGTAGTGACCCGCTAGTTTCCTGAAACGAATCCCAAATCAAGAAGTCATATAATAAGTTGCATGGACTCACTCTTTGTGCAATAATAGTGTTTAACATGTCTACCTCAGCTCTGTACCCCACACATACGATTGTATGTAAAGTCCCTCAGTCGAGCAGTGAATTTTAAAACACAGATTCAACTACAAAGACCAGGGAGGTTTTCCAATGCCTCGCAAAGAAGGGCACCTATTGGTAGATGAGTGAATATCCCTTTGAGTATGGTGAAGTTATTAATTACACTCTGGATGATGTATCAATACACCCAGTCACTACAAAGATACAGGCGTCCTTCCTAAGTCAGTTGCCGGAGAGGAAGGAAACCGCTCAGTGATTTCAACATGAGACAAATGTTAACTTTAAAACAGTTACAGAGTTGAATGGCTACGATAGTTACTCAACAATGATAACCTGAATGACAGAGTGAAAAGAATGAATCCTGTACAGAACAATAATATTCCAAAACATGCATCCTGTTTGCAACAAGGCACTAAAGTAATACTGCAAAACATATGGCTTTATGAATACAAAGCGTGTACTCTATGTTTGGGACAAATCCAACACAACATCACTGAGCACCACTCTTCATATTTTCAAGCATGGTGGTGGCTGCATCATGTTATGGGTATGCTTGTCATTGACAAGGACTAGGGAGTTTTTTTGCTTATAATATTTTATTTCACTTTTGTTTTTTACAATAAACACAAACATACATAGACAAAAACAATAGACAATGTAACATTTACATGCATACATTTCAACGAACAATAACATAACAGATTTATTATTGAAGTATTGAAATAAAATCTGGCTACAGACAGAAACAACGTAACACAATCTGAAATGATATGGGGCAGAGTCTTACAAGTTATTAGAAACAACATTAGGTGTGGATATTGTGGGAACATGTGGGTCTGAGCAAGTGTGATGTCATTAATGTTTGTTGACTAGGGAGTTTAAGGATAAACATAAACATAATAGAGGAAAATCTGGTTCAGTCTGCTTTCCACCAGACATTGGGAGATGAAATTCACCTTTCAGCAGGACAATAACCTAAAACACAAGGCCACATCTACACTGGAGTTGCTTACCAAGACGACATTGAATGTTCCTGAGGGGCCGAGTTACAGTTTTGACTTAGAGATGCACTATACAGAAATTGCTCCAACATAGTTCGTCCTAATTTCAGTTTATGTGACAAAAAAAGCAAATATGTTGTAGAGAATCATTGTACCATCTAAACCGCTGTGAAATATATTTTACATAACCAAAAAAATATTTTGTTTTCAGCTGTTTGAAGCTGGTGTACAAAACCAAAAGTAAAAGACATGAAAACAAAATTTAAGATCGGGAAGCATAGAAATAACGTACATAGAACAGATCTACCGCTTCTTAGACTGGCGTTCAATGATAAAGACTGATCTATAACACATAGAACAGATCTACCGCTTCTTAGAGTCGCTTTCAATGAGAATGACAGATCTATGGCCTTCCCTGTAGCTCAGTTGGTAGAGCATGGTGTTTGCAACACCAGGGTTGTGGGTTCGATTCCCACGGGGGGCCAGCACAGGAAAAAAAAAAAAAAACATGTATGAAATTGTATGAAATGTATGCATTCACTACTGTAAGTCGCTCTGGATAAGAGCGTCTGCTAAATGACTAAAATGTATGTAAATGTAAATCTATAACTCACATTTCTATGTGCATTTGGTCGGGTCGCCCAGAAAAAGTTAAATATTGCAGGTTTAAATCGGCTTGGAAATGGCTGTCTAGCAATGATCAACAACCAACTTGACAGAGTTTAAAGAATTGTAAAATGAATCATGTGCAAATATTGTACAATCCAGGTGTGCAAAGCTCTTAGCGATTTACCCAGAAAGAGTTTTGAATTTTTCTTCCACGTTGACATTACAGAGTATTTTGTGTAGATTGTTGACACGAAATGACAATGAGATCCATTTTAATCCCACTATGTATTGAATCCATTTTAATCCCACTATGTATTGAATCCATTTTAATCCCACAATGTATTGAATCCATTTTAATCCCACAATGTATTGAATCCATTTTAATCCCACAGTGTATTGAATCCATTTTAATCCCTGTCTGTCTGTCTGTCTGTCTGTCTGTCTGTCTGTCTGTCTGTCTGTCTGTCTGTCTGTCTGTCTGTCTGTCTGTCTGTCTGTTCTCTCCTCAGTGTCTCTGAGTGCTGTGTCACGCCCTACTCCCTGCTGGGCCTGACGTCTGTGGTGTCTTACCTGGGCCTGGGGCTTCTCAACCTCACCAAGTTCTACCTGGGGGGCTACACTGCCGTACAGAATGACAACGTCATGCACAGGTGGGTTGGGAGCTGGGGGTTGTGGGTTGGGAGCTGGGGGTTGGGTTACACAAGGCAGGTGTCTGGGACTGCATCCCAAATGGTACCCTATTTCCTATATAGTACACTACTGTTGACCAGGGTCCTATTCCCTATATAGTGGACCAGGGCCCTATTCCCTATATAGTGGACCACAGCCCTATTCCCTATATAGTGCACTACTGTGGACCAGGGCCCTATTCCCTATATAGTGCACTACTGTGGACCAGAGCCCTATTCTCTTTTGCAGTGCACTATATAGGGAATAGGGCCCTGGTCAACAGTAGTGCCCTATATAGGGAATAGGGCTCTGGTCAACAGTAGTGTTCTATATAGGGAATAGGGCCCTGGTCAACAGTAGTGCACTATATAGGGAATAGGGCTCTGGTCAACAGCAGTGCCCTATATAGGGAATAGGGTGCCATTTGGTATAGAGTGAATACAGAATCAGCAATACTTCTTTACTCTGTTTCATTATGTGGTTCAATTTCTCTCAGGAGCATCATTACAATTATTAGTGTGTGTGTGTGTGTGTGTGTGTGTGTGTGTGTGTGTGTGTGTGTGTGTGTGTGTGTGTGCGCGCCTCTGTCTGTCTCTCTGTGTGTGCGTGCGTGTGCGTGCGTGTGTGCGTGCGTGTGTGCGCTTCCCCCCACCAGAGGTGTGACTGAGGGTGTAACGTTGCTGCTGCTGGCTCTTCAGACGGGTCTTTTAGACATGCAGGCTCTGCAACGCACCTTCCTCCTCAGTATCATCCTCTTCATCGTCGTCACCTCCACTCTGCAGTCCATGATAGAGATCACAGACCCCATCATCCTGGCCCTGGGGGCGTCTAGAAACAGGTACAGTCTAACCCCATCATCCTGGCCCTGGGGGAGTCTAGAAACAGGTACAGTCTAACCCCATCATCCTGGCCCTGGGGGAGTCTAGAAACAGGTACAGTCTAACCCCATCATCCTGGCCCTGGGGGAGTCTAGAAACAGGTACAGTCTAACCCCATCATCCTGGCCCTGGGGGAGTCTAGAAACAGGTACAGTCTAACCCCATCATCCTGGCCCTGGGGGCGTCTAGAAACAGGTACAGTCTAACCCCATCATCCTGGCCCTGGGGGAGTCTAGAAACAGGTACAGTCTAACCCCATCATCCTGGCCCTGGGGGAGTCTAGAAACAGGTACAGTCTAACCCCATCATCCTGGCCCTGGGGGAGTCTAGAAACAGGTACAGTCTAACCCCATCATCCTGGCCCTGGGGGCGTCTAGAAACAGGTACAGTCTAACCCCATCATCCTGGCCCTGGGGGCGTCTAGAAACAGGTACAGTCTAACCCCATCATCCTGGCCCTGGGGGCGTCTAGAAACAGGTACAGTCTAACCCCATCATCCTGGCCCTGGGAGAGTCTAGAAACAGGTACAGTCTAACCCCATCATCCTGGCCCTGGGGGAGTCTAGAAACAGGTACAGTCTAACCCCATCATCCTGGCCCTGGGGGCGTCTAGAAACAGGTACAGTCTAACCCCATCATCCTGGCCCTGGGGGCGTCTAGAAACAGGTACAGTCTAACCCCATCATCCTGGCCCTGGGGGAGTCTAGAAACAGGTACAGTCTAACCCCATCATCCTGGCCCTGGGGGGCGTCTAGAAACCGGTACAGTCTAACCCCATCATCCTGGCCCTGGGGGAGTCTAGAAACAGGTACAGTCTAACCCCATCATCCTGGCCCTGGGGGAGTCTAGAAACAGGTACAGTCTAACCCCATCATCCTGGCCCTGGGGGTGTCTAGAAACAGGTACAGTCTAACCCCATCATCCTGGCCCTGGGGGCGTCTAGAAACAGGTACAGTCTAACCCCATCATCCTGGCCCTGGGGGAGTCTAGAAACAGGTACAGTCTAACCCCATCATCCTGGCCCTGGGGGGAGTCTACAAACAGGTACAGTCTAACCCCATCATCCTGGCCCTGGGGGAGTCTAGAAACAGGTACAGTCTAACCCCATCATCCTGGCCCTGGGGGAGTCTAGAAACAGGTACAGTCTAACCCCATCATCCTGGCCCTGGGGGAGTCTAGAAACAGGTACAGTCTAACCCCATCATCCTGGCCCTGGGGGCGTCTAGAAACAGGTACATTCACATGTTCTGGAACAAAACCGTTGTCATTTCAAAATCGTATGTACACAGATTCTACCCCCCAAGCCGTAAGACTGCTGAACAATTAATCAAATGTCCACCGGACAATTTACATGGTCACTTCACCCCTACCTACATGTACAAATTACCTCGACTAACCTGTACCCTCCACATTGACTCTGTAGCCTTGTTATTGTTATGTTAATGTGTTACTTTTAATTATTTTTTACTTTAGTTTATTTGGTACACTGACTCCCTACCCTCTGTATATAGCCTCCACATTGACTCTGTACCGGTACCCCCTGTATATAGCCTCCACATTGACTCTGTACCGGTACCCCCTGTATATAGCCTCCACATTGACTCTGTACTGGTACCCCCTGTATATAGCCTCCACATTGACTCTGTATCGGTACCCCCTGTATATAGCCTCCACATTGACTCTGTACTGGTACCCCCTGTATATAGCCTCCACATTGACTCTGTACCGGTACCCCTTGTATATAGCCTCCACATTGACTCTGTACTGGTACCCCCTGTATATAGCCTCCACATTGACTCTGTATCGGTACCCCCTGTATATAGCCTCCACATTGACTCTGTACAGGTACCCCCTGTATATAGCCTCCACATTGACTCTGTACCGGTACCCCCTGTATATAGCCTCCACATTGACTCTGTACCGGTACCCCCTGTATATAGCCTCCACATTGACTCTGTACCGGTACCCCCTGTATATAGCCTCCACATTGACTCTGTACCGGTACCCCCTGTATATAGCCTCCACATTGACTCTGTACTGGTACCCCCTGTATATAGCCTCCACATTGACTCTGTACCGGTACCCCCTGTATATAGCCTCCACATTGACTCTGTACCGGTACCCCCTGTATATAGTCTCCACATTGACTCTGTACCGGTACCCCCTGTATATAGCCTCCACATTGACTCTGTACCGGTACCCCCTGTATATAGCCTCCACATTGACTCTGTACCGGTACCCCCTGTATATAGCCTCCACATTGACTCTCTACCGGTACCCCCTGTATATAGCCTCCACATTGACTCTGTACTGGTACCCCCTGTATATAGCCTCCACATTGACTCTGTACCGGTACACCCTGTATATAGCCACCACATTGACTCTCTACCGGTACCCCCTGTATATAGCCTCCACATTGACTCTGTACCGGTACCCCCTGTATATAGCCTCCACATTGACTCTGTACCGGTACCCCCTGTATATAGACTCCACATTGACTCTCTACCGGTACCCCCTGTATATAGCCTCCACATTGACTCTGTACCGATACCCCCTGTATATAGACTCCACATTGACTCTCTACCGGTACCCCCTGTATATAGCCTCCACATTGACTCTGTACCGGTACCCCCTGTATATAGACTCCACATTGACTCTCTACCGGTACCCCCTGTATATAGCCTCCACATTGACTCTGTACCGGTACCCCCTGTATATAGCCTCCACATTGACTCTGTACCGGTACCCCCTGTATATAGCCTCCACATTGACTCTGTACCGGTACCCCCTGTATATAGCCTCCACATTGACTCTGTACTGGTACCCCCTGTATATAGCCTCCACATTGACTCTGTATCGGTACCCCCTGTATATAGCCTCCACATTGACTCTGTACTGGTACCCCCTGTATATAGCCTCCACATTGACTCTGTACCGGTACCCCCTGTATATAGCCTCCACATTGACTCTGTACTGGTACCCCCTGTATATAGCCTCCACATTGACTCTGTATCGGTACCCCCTGTATATAGCCTCCACATTGACTCTGTACAGGTACCCCCTGTATATAGCCTCCACATTGACTCTGTACCGGTACCCCCTGTATATAGCCTCCACATTGACTCTGTACCGGTACCCCCTGTATATAGCCTCCACATTGACTCTGTACCGGTACCCCCTGTATATAGCCTCCACATTGACTCTGTACTGGTACCCCCTGTATATAGCCTCCACATTGACTCTGTACCGGTACCCCCTGTATATAGCCTCCAAATTGACTCTGTACCGGTACCCCCTGTATATAGTCTCCACATTGACTCTGTACCGGTACCCCCTGTATATAGCCTCCACATTGACTCTGTACCAGTACCCCCTGTATATAGCCTCCACATTGACTCTGTACTGGTACCCCCTGTATATAGCCTCCACATTGACTCTGTACCGGTACACCCTGTATATAGCCACCACATTGACTCTCTACCGGTACCCCCTGTATATAGCCTCCACATTGACTCTGTACCGGTACCCCCTGTATATAGCCTCCACATTGACTCTGTACCGGTACCCCCTGTATATAGACTGTCTCTCTCTCTCGCTGCCTCTCTCTCTCTCTCGCTGCCACTCTCTCTCGCTGCCTCTCTCTCTCGCTGCCTCTCTCTCTCTCTCGCTGCCTCTCTCTCTCTCTCGCTGCCACTCTCTCTCGCTGCCTCTCTCTCTCGCTGCCTCTCTCTCTCGCTGCCTCTCTCTCTCGCTGCCTCTCTCTCTCGCTGCCTCTCTCTCTCGCTGCCTCTCTCTCTCTCGCTGTCTCTCTCTCTCTCTCGCTGTCTCTCTCTCTCTCTCGCTGCCTCTCTCTCTCTCTCGCTGCCTCTCTCTCTCGCTGCCTCTCTCTCTCGCTGCCTCTCTCTCTCGCTGCCTCTCTCTCTCGCTGCCTCTCTCTCTCGCTGCCTCTCTCTCTCGCTGCCTCTCTCTCTCGCTGCCTCTCTCTCTCGCTGCCTCTCTCTCTCGCTGTCTCTCTCTCTCTCTCGCTGTCTCTCTCTCGCTGCCTCTCTCTCGCTGCCTCTCTCTCTCTCTCGCTGCCTCTCTCTCTCTCGCTGCCTCTCTCTCTCTCTCTCGCTGCCTCTCTCTCTCTCGCTGCCGCTCACTCTCTCCCTTTCTCTTGCTTCCTCTCTCTCTCTCTACCTCTCTCTCTCTACCTCTCTCTCTACCTCCCTCTCTCTCTACCTCTCTCTCTCTCTCTCTACCTCTCTCTCTCTCTACCTCTCTCTCTACCTCTCTCTCTCTACCTCTCTCTCTACCTCTCTCTCTCTCTCTCTCTCTCTCTCTCTCTCTCTCTACCTCTCTCTACATGTCTCTCTCTACCTCTCTCTACCTCTCTCTCTCTCTACCTCTCTCTCTACCTCTCTCTCTACCTCCCTCTCTCTCTACCTCTCTCTCTCTCTCTCTACCTCTCTCTCTCTCTACCTCTCTCTCTACCTCTCTCTCTCTCTACCTCTCTCTCTCTCTACCTCTCTCTCTCTACCTCTACCTCTCTCTACCTCTCTCTCTCTCTCTACCTCTCTCTCTCTACCTCTACCTCTCTCTACCTCTCTCTCTCTACCTCTCTCTACATGTCTCTCTCTACCTCTCTCTCTCTCTACCTCTCGCTCTCTACCTCTCTCTACATGTCTCTCTCTACCTCTCTCTCTCTCTGCCTCTCTCTACCTCTCTACCTCTACCTCTCTCTACATGTCTCTCTCTACCTCTACCTCTCTCTACATCTCTCTCTCTCTCTCTACCTCTACCTCTCTCTACATCTCTCTCTCTCTCTACCTCTCTCTCTCTCTCTCTCTCTATAGGAGTCTATGGAAACACTTCCGAGGTCTCAGTATGTGTCTTGTCCTGCTGGTGTTCCCAGGATACATGGCATATAAAATCTCCCAGTTCTTCCACATGGACTTCTGGCTCCTCATCCTGGTCTCCAGCTGCATGCTCACCTCTCTGCAGGTAAGACTCAGTCACATAACTGTAGGAGTAATCTCTTAGTAGGCTGTTTCTCTGAAGCAAACCACGTTTTTCACAGTCTGGAAATGAATGCTAGACTTTTGTTGTTGTTGTCTGGTCTCCTAGGTGACAGGTACCTTGCTGATCTACTTCCTCTTCATGGTTGAGCTGTTCTGTAGCGACCCTATAGACAGCCTGGATGAGATCATCTATTGGGTCAATGCAGGTAACACAAGATACCTGTCCTGTACTCACCTGTCCTGTGGTACCTGTCCTGTAGTACCTGTCCTATAGTACCTGTCCTGTAGTCACCTGTCCTGTAGTACCTGTCCTGTACCCACCTGTCCTGTACCCACCTGTCCTGTACTCACCTGTCCTGTAGCTACCTGTCCTGTAGCTACCTGTCCTGTAACCACCTGTCCTGTAGTACCTGTCCTGTATCCACCTGTCCTATAGTACCTGTCCTGTAGTACCTGTCCTGTAGTACCTGTCCTGTAGTACCTGACCTGTAGTACCTGTCCTGTAATTACCTGTCCTGTAGTACCTGTCCTGTAGTACCTGTCCTGTACCCACCTGTCCTGTAGTTGCCGGTCCTGTAGTTACCTGTCCTGTAGTACCTGTCCTGTACCAGCTGTCCTGTAATCACCTGTCCTGTACTCATCTGTCCTAACACTTGTCTTTGTTATACTAGCTCTGACTTTGCTAATAGCTGCTTTATTGAGGAAAGTTTGTCTTACTATGACTGAGATGTGGTTGTTGGTAGCTAGCTACAGTATGTTAAGATGAAGGCCTTCTGGGTAAGAGAGTCTGCTAAATGACTAAAATGTAAATGTGAACCCCAGTCAGCCGCGTGCTGGAGTTCGTTGTGGCCCTCTGGGTAAGAGAGTCTGCTAAATGACTAAAATGTAAATGTGAATCCCAGTGAGCCGCGTGCTGGAGTTCGTTGTGGCCCTCTGCGTGGTGGCCTACGGGACCTGGGAATCTCTGTTTGGGGAGTGGAGCTGGATGGGAGCCTCAGTCATCATTATACACTGCTACTTCAACGTGTGGCTCAGAGCTCAGACCGGCTGGAGGAGCTTCCTGCTTAGACAGGAAGCAGCCAAGAAGATCAACTCCCTCCCCCGGGCCACGGCCAATCAGCTGCAGCAACACAACGACGTTTGTGCCATCTGCTTCCAGGTCAGTCAGGGTCATGGCCATCTGCTTCCAGGTCAGTCATAAAACACTGTAATGATGTATCCTACATGTCAACCCTATTCTGGGTCAAATAGGATATATAGGGTTCTATTTAAAACATCTCTATGCATGTTTGGTCATGGCCATCTGCTTCCAGGTCAGTCAGGGTCATGGGATGGTGTCTAAACTGGTCAATGATTTTAACCTGTTCTGTGAATATGTTTAGGTTACCGTAATAACCCCAATAGATTCACCATCAACTCAATAATGTTATCAATCATGCATCATTTCTCCCCATAAAAAAATAAGAGAATTTATAAATCAGGTTTATACCAAATAGTTTAACTTGTTACTTTTTTTTCTCTCGTTAAAGCAGGTCCGCTCATTAGATTGACGAGGGGTGGTATTTTCTGAGATTAAAGTGACCAACACGCTCTTCCTCCAACAACAACACATAAAACCTCACATAATTCTGCTCAAAAACAATGACAATTTTTTTTCTCAAGCTGTGGAATATGGGCTTTTTAGGTGAGCACTGATGCCACCCTATGATAAGCAGTGCTGCTCGAGCAAAAATATTTATCTTGTCCATTCCCAACACGTCTCTCCAGGGTGCTGTTGGAGAGAGGCATCGCTGCGGCGATTCACCAAGGTAGAAACAGTAGGTGGTATTTTCTGTAGCCTTCAGGCTGGAAACAAAATGGATGACAATGTAATGAGATGGACACTTTTTACATCGTCCAGGTTTCTCCCATCGAATAGCCTAACCTAAATGGTGCTTATTCAAATAAAAAAATATCCCCAATAAATCCTAAAAATAGGACAAGGTCAAAGTAAAATGAACAATATGGAATGGACGATCGGGCCACTCACAACTGCTGTCCAGGAATTTCATCCCGTGGGCTAAACTGTCATAATCAGTGGTTTCAAGTTTGTATCCCTACATGTTTGACAAGCTGATCATTGCGAAAAAGAAGAATTTTCTGCATTTCCTGCTGTGTAAACACATTGATTCTTATTGCAAATAGGCTCAGGATAACTCCTGTTAAAGTTAGGTCGCTGATATTCAGAGTTTAAATCTCCAAATTGATTAGTCACAGGAAACGGGACTAATACAGTCAATGATGGGCCCTACCACATGGATGGGTCCTACCACATGGATGGATCCTACCACATGGATGGGCCTACCACATGGATGGATCCTACCACATGGATGGGCCCTACCACATGGATGGGCCCTACCACATGGATGGGTCCTACCACATGGATGGATCCTACCACATGGATGGGGCCCACCACATGGATGGGGCCTACCACATGGATGGGGCCTACCACATGGATGGGCCTACCACATGGATGGATCCTACCACATGGATGGGTCCTACCACATGGATGGGTCCTACCACATGGATGGGGCCTACCACATGGATGGGGCCTACCACATGGATGGGGTACTACCACATGGATGGGGCCTACCACATGGATGAGGCACTACCACATGGATGGGGCCTACCACATGGATGGGGCCTACCACATGGATGAGGCACTACCACATGGATGGGGCCTACCACATGGATGGGGCCTACCACATGGATGGGGCCTACCACATGGATGGGCCCTACCACATGGATGGGCCCTACCACATGGATGGGCCCTACCACATGGATGGGTCTACCACATGGATGGGCCTACCACATGGATGGATCCTACCACATGGATGGGTCCTACCACATGGATGGGTCCTACCACATGGATGGGCCCTACCACATGGATGGGCCTACCACATGGATGGATCCTACCACATGGATGGGTCCTACCACATGGATGGGCCCTACCACATGGATGAGGCACTACCACATGGATGAGGCACTACCACATGGATGGGGTCTACCACATGGATGGGCCCTACCACATGGATGGGCCTACCACATGGATGGGCCCTACCACATGGATGGGGCCTACCACATGGATGGGCCCTACCACATGGATGAGGCACTACCACATGGATGGGCCCTACCACATGGATGAGGCACTACCACATGGATGAGGCCCACCACATGGATGGGGCCTACCACATGGATTTGGCCTACCACATGGATGGGCCTACCACATGGATGGGGCCTACCACATGGATGGGGCCTACCACATGGATGGGCCTACCACATGGATGGGGCCTACCACATGGATGGGCCTACCACATGGATGGGCCCTACCACATGGATGGGGCCTACCACATGGATGGGTCCTACCACATGGATGGGCCTACCACATGGATGGGGCCTACCACATGGATGGGCCTACCACATGGATGGGCCCTACCACATGGATGGGGCCTACCACATGGATGGGGCCTACCACATGGATGGGTCCTACCACATGGATGGGTCCTACCACATGGATGGGGCCTACCACATGGATGGATCCTACCACATGGATGGTTCCTACCACATGGATGGATCCTACCACATGGATGGGTCCTACCACATGGATGGGCCCTACCACATGGATGGGTCCTACCACATGGATGGGTCCTACCACATGGATGGGCCTACCACATGGATGGGCCCTACCACATGGATGGGCCCTACCACATGGATGGGTCCTACCACATGGATGGATCCTACCACATGGATGGGCATTCATAAAGTTCCATTGCTGGCTGACATGGTAAGGCTACACCCCAGTAAGCGCGGGACCAGCCTTAATTTGGCCCAAACATAGACTTATATAAATTACGTCGTTTCAACTGTCATTCAGAACCAAAAATGAACCTGATTTCATCGTCCGGAAAATATGTCTGTTCAACTTTCATTCAGAACATAAAATAACGTAACTTCAACGTCTGGGGAAAATTTGTATTTTTGACGTCTTTTTTGTTGTTGTTGTTGCTGTCTTATCTGGGGCAGCAGAACAGCCAGGACCAGCCAGGACCAGCCCTGGTTCAGGGAGTTGGTTAAAGATGTTTTTGGGAGAGCATGGACAGGGTTTTGAGTTTGGTTAGTTCCTGTTAGTTCATTTGAGTAATAAACACGTCTCTTCCTCTGCAGGAAATGAGCTCAGCTGTGCTGACGTACTGCGGACATTTCTTCCATGGAAACTGCCTGCGTAAGTGGCTCTACGTCCAGGAGACTTGCCCCATGTGCCACCAGGCCATCCGCCCCACTCCGCCAGAAGACTTCCAGGCTGCTCCTACTCCCTCTAGAGGGACCGGGCCAGGCCGTGAAGAGGAGAGGAGAGGCTCCAGAGATCAGACTCCAGGCAGGGACGACACACACCAGCCACCAGATAACCTACCATCCCCAGGCTCCTCAGATCAGCAGGAGGAGACAGAGAGCCTGGGAGAGGGAACCAGTGGTTTTGATAGAAAGGACAGAATAGGACGCCCACGTAGGAAACCTGTCCAGGGTCACCGCTTCAGTTCCACCGGGGACTTTGTAGGCTTTGTCAGCCCAGGCTCTTCTGAGGGTAGTCCTAGTCCAGGGAAGCAGAACCTGGAGCCTTGGGATGGAACTCATCCTACCAACAGGTCCTACGGTGGAGAGATTGACTGCACGATCAAAGAACTATTGGTTCAATCTACTCCCAAAGAGCAGAATGGCAGAGTATTCACTAGAGTGAATGAGGCTACCCAGAACTGTAGGACTGAGAACAACCTTGTAGTTGAAAACCAATTTGGATCTATGTCAGAGAAAACAACCAAGAAGACCTCGAGGGCTAAGAGTTTAAACAGGATAGGAGATCTCAGTCAACAGAACTATGAACACACGGGACGACCACGGTCACACACTCTAGGTGATGGACATACACAGAAGGATGAAAGCCAATCAGAACTGGACACGCCCTGGGATGTTAAATCTACCCGGCGACAGAGATCTAGGCTAGGTAGTAGTTCTACTAATAGCAGAACGGAGGAGGAGGGGGGACTCCATCACAACAGTACCTTGGCGGAGTGGTGAAGGGAAGCCCCAACAAGTCCACTAAAACCCCCTCCCCCAATGCCTTCTCTCTGTGAAACAATGTTGGAAAACTAATGTCCTACCCTTCAGCTTGCAGTCCGACAATACATGTGTTTATTTAGTTATTTAATTGATGGTGTGTGTACTGGATTGGATTTAGGGGCAAACATGTAAAAACCCAAGATAAGAAATGAAATCTATGAAATACACAATTTATAGATTAGGGCTGGGTGGTATACTGGATTTTACTGTATGGGTCAATGATGAATAAGATTTTCAAAAGTGGAAAAAAAATAAAACAGGGTAAAATGTTAATTTTGAAACACTTTGTATGTACCCTATGCATATTCAGGGTTTGTGGCCCAAAAATGGTGAATATTTTGACAGTTAAATTTACCTCCTAAAAAAAGAAGAAGAAAAAGTAATTCGGGGAGACTATAAATATATATATTTTTTAAATATTCTGACTATTATTTAAAGCAAAGAAGAGTAAAAACATGAATATATTCATGGTCTCAAGTATTCAACATCAAAGAAGTAAAACCATTACAGTATAATAAATCTTCACTGGACGATCCCTCATTTTCAACGACTGTCAACTACATCTTCAGTAAGACAAATGAAAACCATATCAAATGTTTCTCTTGTAGACTGAGCTTCTCTGCATTTCTGATACAAAATAATGTTGTTTTTTTAACATTAAAAACACTGGTTGAGCCAAATGACTTATTTTACGGTGTCATTACTCTCACTCACTCTCTCACTCACTCACTCATTCACTCATTCACTCATTCACTCACTAACTCATTCACTCACTCTCTCACTCACTCACTCATTCACTCATTCATTCACTCACTCACTCTCTCACTCTCTCACTCTCTCACTCTCTCACTCTCTCACTCACTCACTCATTCACTCATTCACTCACTCACAGTGATTTTTATTAATCAATTACCAAAACTGTGACTCAAATGATTGCCATGCAGAAACATTTTATCATGAACATGGCAATGAACTTCTAAAAACAGGATATAAATGATGCATTATGAGGAAAAAAATACTTTTTGGTCGGTGTGGTGTGTAACCTTTATTTAAATAAGCAAGTCAGTTTCAGAACAACATTTTATTTACAATGACGGCCAAACCAGGACGACGCTGGGCCAATTTTTTGCCGCCCTATGGGACTCCCAATCACGGCTGGATGTGACACAGCCTGGATTCGAACCAGGGACTTAAGTGACGCCTCTAGCACTGAGATGCAGTGCCTTAGACCGCTGCGTCCATGTGTGTGTGTTAAATATTTAACTCTACTAGGATGCTTAAAAGGCAACTAAAATGTTAAATATGGGTATCGTTTTTTTTTGGCAAGGAAAATATTAGATATCGGTATCGGACAAAAATGTCATTTCGGTGCATCCCTAGTATGTACGTACAGTCACTGTGGGGACGACGTCCTCGATACACTTATTGATGAAGCCAGTGACTGATGTGAGGGGAACGGCACCTCCGTACCTTCAGGCTCTGATCAGGCCCTACACCCAAACAAGGGCACTGCGTTCATCCACCTCTGGCCTGCTGGCCCCCCTACCTCTGCGGAAGCACAGTTCCCGCTCAGCCCAGTCAAAACTGTTTGCTGCTCTGGCACCCCAATGGTGGAACAAGCTCCCTCACGACGCCAGGACAGCAGAGTCAATCACCACCTTCCGGAGACACCTGAAACCCCACCTCTTTAAGGAATACCTGGGATAGGATAAAGTAATCCTTCTAACCCCCCCCCCCCCCCTAAAAGATTTAGATGCACTATTGTAAAGTGGTTGTTCCACTGGATATCATAAGGTGAATGCACCAATTTGTAAGTCGCTCTGGATAAGAGCGTCTGCTAAATGACTTAAATGTAAATGTAATGTCGTTTACTCCTCAATGCCATCGGAGGAATTCCAGAACATGTTCCAGTCTATGCTATCAAAACAGTCCTGTAGTTTAGCATCTGATTCATCTGACCACAAAATACAGATGAAAACTCTCTAGGTAGATAGTGCGGTCTACAGCTTATCATGAGGTACTCTACCTCAGATATCGTGCACCAGCTGTTGTTTACAAATATACATAGCCCGCTACCTTTTGTCTTACCAGACGCCGCTGTTCGATACAGTATGCCACTGGGGATGCTAAACACCTGTCATGACGTGGCCCTCTGGGTACAGCGAGCACCATCCCCTTCTCTCTCTGCGCCATCCCCCTCTCTCTCTCTCACCACCTCTCTCTCTTCCCCCTACACCCAGGCTCTGTTAGGCAGGTCATAAATTCCTAGAGGAGTTCTCTCCTCATGGCCAGAGTAGAGAGGGAGTGAGGTTCACAGGAGAACAAAGGAACCTCTTCCACATCACAGAACTTGAGAACTCAACAATTTCCATGTTTTGGAGAAGGTGTACACGGTCGGGGAAGAATCCAGCTACGAACTGGTCTGTTTTGTACAATTTTGTGAAATTCATGACAAATTCATGAGAGACAATACCATAACTCTGTTTATACAAGAGTCTCAATTGTGAGGCTTGCATCTAATTGTTGTATAAAATGAATGAGTAAAGATGAAACTATTTATGAAATTATGTAATGTGATTTTAAACAGTTTAATGAAGGAAACTCCAATTCCCTTTAAAGTTTAACTAAATCATTGGCCCGCCCCATGAGCACAGACATTGATCTGGCGTCATGGGACAGCCCCTTTCTACTGTTACGAATATAACCCCACCGGGAGGAATTCCCTTCAGACCAGCTTACCTCGATTACCACGAGAGGGCTAAGGTTTGAGGAGAGACCAAGCGTACCTCGATTACCACGAGAGGGCTAAGGTTTGAGGAGAGACCAAGCGTACCTCGATTACCACGAGAGGGCTAAGGTTTGAGGAGAGACCAAGCGTACCTCGATTACCACGAGAGGGCTAAGGTTTGAGGAGAGACCATAAACCTGAGTATAAGCTAAGGTTGTAATGGTTGTGGAAACTCTGAGACTATCGATTCCCGACAGAATAAGAGCAAATCTTTGATACTAATTACTAGTCTGCAGCTAGAAATTCTATACCATTGAATGCGAAGAACGACAACCGCTGAAACATCTATTCTATAACAACATTGCTGAATGTTACTCTGAACTATCCATTCTAACCACGGAAGAGAGAGAGAGAGGGCGGACAAACTCTCCAACAGAAAGACGGACGATCCCAACAGAGATCACGACGACACACTGAGCGTAAATATATATATTGATTGCAATTGTTCCCGAATGAGTGAGCGTTCATGTGCAAAGGATTAGCATTTCAATGAATATGATTATCAAGTGTGTCGTGATTCATTTGCATAATTCCCGCCTTTCTCAGTCTACAGCCACTTCCCTTTTGTCTAACAAGCCGCCATGCCGGTTTAGCCCACTAGGGCACATCCCCCTATCATTTCCTTGTAACCAGATCTACTGTTTGTTTGTTTATGCACTTCTGTGATTATTTAGTTAGTTAGTAAATAAATTATTTTAACACAATTGATGTATGGATGATTCATAGTGAAGACTGGGTTCGTGCAGATAACCAACAATTTACGACGTTTGGAATGAGACTGACGTGAGGTAAAGAATAATTCATTAATCAGAAGACTAATTGATCAGATATTAAAATATCTGAAAGTTATTAGGAAAATTATAACTTTAATCTGAATATTTTCCTTGGTGCCCCGACTTCCTAGTTTAATTACATTTACATGATTAGTTTAATCACGTAATAATAATTACAGAGAATTGATTTGATAAACTAACAGTCTTCAGTTTAATGATGCCAAAGACACACCCTTAGGGTCTCTCACGGTTGTCGTAAGGATCAGACCAAAACGCAGCGGGAATATGTAAACTCATCTTCTTTTTATTTTGAAGAAGGAGAAACAAATAAATACGTATACAAAACAAGAACAAAACGAAACAGTCCTGTTAGGTGCAACAAACACTAAACAAGGAACAACTACCCACTAACAACTATCTATTCATCTGGGTTAAATCCAAGGTTTATCTATTCATCTGGGTTAAATCCAAGGTTTATCTATTCATCTGGGTTAAATCCAAGGTTTATCTATTCATCTTGTTGCACCAAATTTTAAACCTAGTTAATTAATCAATTAATTAATTAATTAATTAATTAATTAATTAGTCAATTAATCCTTAGTTAAATTAAATCATTCCTCTTATCTAAATGTAGTTTTCACTTTAAACCAAGATTAATTGTAAGCCTGTTGCTCAATTAATAAAAATAAAAAAATACACTTAGATTGGAGATTAATTATAAACTGCCACTTGAGGTGGTTTAACTGATAAAATGGCAGCATATCTACTGTGGAGAGACCAAAACGAGTTCCTCAGAGAACAATTATTATGCAACATGCTGTAATGGGCCTGATTGTGAAGCAATGTTAGCATTAACGTTAGTTTTAACGTGCATTATAGGCATTGATATTTACCAGTTATTTATGCTTACTAAATATTGGTGGTTCAAATTGTCCGTTGTCATCGTTGGGGTTATGGAGAGGGGCGCCGTTTGGGTCTTTGCTCGTCAATAAGATAAACGTCAAATAACCTCTGTTTGACGCGTCAAATAACGACATGTGCAAACGTTATAAAAGTTACAATAATGACACTCAGCATAATCCCATACTCCCACGGTAGCTGTTGCAATCTGTAGCCAGCTGCCATTACTAGGCCCGTTGTGCCGGTTAATGTTGCCAGGTATTACCTAACCTACCAGAATGAATCCCACCTTTTGAACCTTTGCACTTGGCTGGTAAAACGTAAAAAGAGGTCTCTGATGTTTTCAAGGTTCGAACATGATTTTTAGTCATTTGTTGGTGATGATGAATGAGAAGTTTTTCATATAGTGATTAGCCACAACATTTGCATATAGTTTTACATATTTGCTATTTTTTTGACGCGTCAAATAGTGTTTATTTGACGTGTATCTTTTTTGACACGCAAAGACCCAAACGGCGTTCAGTACATATGTTCTGAGTGATAGGATGAATTCCCTTGGACGGAGGCCCCCCGTCCGGCTCCGGTCTGTAATAGCCGCATCGTTTTTGGCTTTGGCTTTTAAGTTATTTTTTTTTCTTCCCCAGCACGTTTTCATCCGATTTGGGTTCCCTCTTCTCTTTAATCCGTATCGATCTATTACATTTATCGCATAACATGACCCAGGTGTTGTTGTTGTTGTTGACAGTCGTGTTGTCTTGTCTTTTTATCTTCCAGTACGTTACTAAATTCATCATCCAACAACCGAAAATATATACATATTTTTTTTCTTTCATACAAAACGGAGACATTTGAACGTATTTGACGTGCCACGATCAGGTGGCTAGAGGACAAATAATACATGTCTAAATATTGTTAAGTAATGACAATAATAAATAATATTTTATGCTAACAAGCTTGGTTGATAAACTTGCTAGCTACAGTAGCTAACGGATTTGTTTTCTGTCTAACATAAGTACCGGCAAAAATAATGGATTTTATTTCAAATCAGCCAAACCCATGAGAAACTTTCACGATAGAGTTGCAGTAGTTTTAACGTTAAATTGTTATTATTTTTTAATTTTTTTAATCAAGAAACAGCAACTTTGTGGCCCCATTTGTCAAGTAGGCTAACTACTTCCGTTTTCAACTCATGAAATACCTAATGTATTGGTGTAACATGTCACTAATCATAGTTTAAAAACTGTTCGTCATAGATTTACTGATCCAACACATCTTTGATTAAATATAAAACCTCGATCAACTCTAATCCTAGATTAGATTAGATTAGCTCTAATCCAGTCCAGTTCAAAGTGGGGAGGCAGTGTAGCCTAGTGGTTAGAGTGTTGGACCAGTAACCTAAAGGTTACAAGATTGAATCCCTGAGCTGACAAGGTACAAATCTGTCGTTCTGCCCCTGAACAAGGCAGTTAACCCACTGTTCCTAGGCCGTCATTGAAAATAAGAATTTGTTCTTAACTGACTTGCATAGTTACATTTCAAAAAGTGAATGACGGCAGGCCTGTGTGGCAAATGGCTTGTTTGCATAAACCTCTATGGTGCATTGGTCTGTGTAGACTTTGGTCCTGGACGAGACAGATTTTTTTATTAGGTTTTCTTTGCTTTAGGGTGGATTTCACCAACATGGTTTAAATTAATATAGGATTAGAGCTCATCTAGGTTTAAAGTGAAAACTAAACTTAGATTAGGGGAAGGATTTAATTTAAATAGGTTTAGAAATTGGTGCAACAAGATTAATAGATAAACCTTGGATTTAACCCAGATTAATAGATAAACCTTGGATTTAACCCAGATTAATAGATAAACCTTGGATTTAACCCAGATTAATAGATAAATCTTGGATTTAACCCAGGTTAATAGATAAACCTTGGATTTAACCCAGATTAATAGATAAACCTTGGATTTAACCCAGATTAATAGATAAACCTTGGATTTAACCCAGATGAATAGATAAACCTTGGATTTAACCCAGGTTAATAGATAAACCTTGGATTTAACCCAGATTAATAGATAAACCTTGGATTTAACCCAGATTAATAGATAAACCTTGGATTTAACCCAGATTAATAGATAAACCTTGGATTTAACCCAGATTAATAGATAAACCTTGGATTTAACCCAGATTAATAGATAAACCTTGGATTTAACCCAGATTAATAGATAAACCTTGGATTTAACCCAGATTAATAGATAAACCTTGGATTTAACCCAGATTAAGAGTTAATCCATGTGGGTGCAACCCACTCATATTCTTTCTGGGGTGTAAATGAACAGATTTGAATAAGATTTCATGCGCTGTCATTTCCACTTTTAAATTAGAACGTTTTCCTAGGATAGCTGCGAGGGTTATCAAATCCTCTGATTTCATCGAGCTCGTTAATGATAGAATGTTCATATTTGAAGATTGCCGAAAGGCCAGTGGCAAATGACAGGAGTGGCAAGAAGTGGAATGTAGTAGCCGAACAGAGACGGTAACCAGGCTAGAGAATGAGGCTGGGCTGGAACAAGAGATACAGGATTTGAAATATCCACAGAGGATTTGAACAAGTATGACCGTATGGGAATTTTGATCAGACAGGGCCCTTGTTCTGAATTCTGTCGCTGTACATTTCAAAAGTGCTGAACAAATAGTTATATTGACTACGTCCATCCTAGCTCATTCATTATTGTCTTAATCGAAATTATGGATAGCCTCTTATCCGCTCGTCATCCCCTTACGCCAGGCCTGGGCAATTATTTTCCATGGAGGGCCACATTAGAATATATTTTTACCATCGCGCGCCAGAATCATATTACAGGATTATACATCATGTGTATGACTGACAGATATATATATACTGTAAATCACATCCAGATATGCTACTTATTTTACTTTTTAACATGCACAGAAATAAACCACATCCATGTTCTCCTTTTGGTAGGTATTTTCATTATTAAACATGCAATGAACTACATGGAGGGAAAAGTACACTGTGCATTCAGCACCGCGGACAGAACTCTTAACGGGTTCTGCACAAAATCACAAAGAGAGAGCTCAACATTACATTAAACTACTCAATCAGCGTGAGGAGTGAAGTCTCTGATGGGCCTTGACTAGAGCAGTGAAGTCCGGTATAGTTTCTGACGTCGCTATACGCAGGATTGCTGAGAGGTGAGAGTCAGTAAGAGATGATCTGTGCCTTGACTTGTTATATTTCATCACTGAAAATGTCTGTTCACAATACATAGGTCGACCCAAACAGTACAAACATCTTCTGAGCATGACTACTAATCTTTGGAAAGTTTTGTTCATCGAGAGATGCATAGAACCTCGTCAGTGGTATTTGTTTTGAATAGTTCTCCAATCACTGCATCAGACTGAAGATGGATTAGCTCTAGTTGCAGGTCAGTGGGAGAGTTATCCACATTGAAGGTGAACTCAGGTTGCAGGTCAGTGGGAGGGTTATCCACATTGAAGGTGAACTCAGGTTGCAGGTCAGTGGGAGGGTTATCCACATTGAAGGTGAACTCAGGTTGCAGGTCAGTGGGAGGGTTATCCACATTGAAGGTGAACTCAGGTTGCAGGTCAGTGGGAGCGTTATCCACATTGAAGGTGAACTCAGGTTGCAGGTCAGTGGGAGCGTTATCCACATTGAAGGTGAACTCAGGTTGCAGGTCAGTGGGAGCGTTATCCACATTGAAGGTGAACTCAGGTTGCAGGTCAGTGGGAGCGTTATCCACATTGAAGGTGAACTCAGGTTGCAGGTCAGTGGGAGGGTTATCCACATTGAAGGTGAACTCAGGTTGCAGGTCAGTGGGAGGGTTATCCACATTGAAGGTGAACTCAGGTTGCAGGTCAGTGGGAGGGTTATCCACATTGAAGGTGAACTCAGGTTGCAGGTCAGTGGGAGGGTTATCCACATTGAAGGTGAACTCAGGTTGCAGGTCAGTGGGAGTGTTATCCACATTGAAGGTGAACTCAGGTTGCAGGTCAGTGGGAGGGTTATCCACATTGAAGGTGAACTCAGGTTGCAGGTCAGTGGGAGGGTTATCCACATTGAAGGTGAACTCAGGTTGCAGGTCAGTGGGAGCGTTATCCACATTGAAGGTGAACTCAGGTTGCAGGTCAGTGGGAGCGTTATCCACATTGAAGGTGAACTCAGGTTGCAGGTCAGTGGGAGCGTTATCCACATTGAAGGTGAACTCAGGTTGCAGGTCAGTGGGAGCGTTATCCACATTGAAGGTGAACTCAGGTTGCAGGTCAGTGGGAGGGTTATCCACATTGAAGGTGAACTCAGGTTGCAGGACAGTGGGAGCGTTATCCACATTGAAGGTGAACTCAGGTTGCAGGTCAGTGGGAGGGTTATCCACATTGAAGGTGAACTCAGGTTGCAGGTCAGTGGGAGCGTTATCCACATTGAAGGTGAACTCAGGTTGCAGGTCAGTGGGAGGGTTATCCACATTGAAGGTGAACTCAGGTTGCAGGTCAGTGGGAGCGTTATCCACATTGAAGGTGAACTCAGGTTGCAGGTCAGTGGGAGCGTTATCCACATTGAAGGTGAACTCAGGTTGCAGGTCAGTGGGAGCGTTATCCACATTGAAGGTGAACTCAGGTTGCAGGTCAGTGGGAGCGTTATCCACATTGAAGGTGAACTCAGGTTGCAGGTCAGTGGGAGGGTTATCCACATTGAAGGTGAACTCAGGTTGCAGGACAGTGGGAGCGTTATCCACATTGAAGGTGAACTCAGGTTGCAGGTCAGTGGGAGGGTTATCCACATTGAAGGTGAACTCAGGTTGCAGGTCAGTGGGAGCGTTATCCACATTGAAGGTGAACTCAGGTTGCAGGTCAGTGGGAGTGTTATCCACATTGAAGGTGAACTCAGGTTGCAGGTCAGTGGGAGGGTTATCCACATTGAAGGGGAACTCAGGTTGCAGGTCAGTGGGAGCGTTATCCACATTGAAGGTGAACTCAGGTTGCAGGTCAGTGGGAGTGTTATCCACATTGAAGGTGAAAGGAGAGGAAACCAACATCATGTCATTTTCCAACACTTTGAAATCCTCAAAATGACGACAAAACTCACCGTTCAAAGCAGCAGCAGCGATGTATACTTCTCCCCGCTGGCCATCTGATAGGGAACAGACTAGTAGTGTTGGAAGGTGGGTGAGATTGTTCTCATCTGATAGGGAACAGACTAGTAGTGTTGGAAGGTGGGTGAGATTGTTCTCATCTGATAGGGAACAGACTAGTAGTGTTGGAAGGTGGGTGAGATTGTTCTCATCTGATAGGGAACAGACTAGTAGTGTTGGAAGGTGGGTGAGATTGTTCTCATCTGATAGGGAACAGACTAGTAGTGTCGGAAGGTGGGTGAGATTGTTCTCATCTGATAGGGAACAGACTAGTAGTGTTCGGAGGTGGGTGAGATTGTTCTCATCTGATAGGGAACAGACTAGTAGTGTTGGAAGGTGGGTGAGATTGTTCTCATCTGATAGGGAACAGACTAGTAGTGTTGGAAGGTGGGTGAGATTGTTCTCATCTGATAGGGAACAGACTAGTAGTGTTGGAAGGTGGGTGAGATTGTTCTCATCTGATAGGGAACAGACTAGTAGTGTTGGAAGGTGGGTGAGATTGTTCTCATCTGATAGGGAACAGACTAGTAGTGTTGGAAGGTGGGTGAGATTGTTCTCATCTGATAGAGAACAGACTAGTAGTGTTGGGAGGTGGGTGAGATTGTTCTCATCTGATAGGGAACAGACTAGTAGTGTTGGAAGGTGGGTGAGATTGTTCTCATCTGATAGGGAACAGACTAGTAGTGTTGGAAGGTGGGTGAGATTGTTCTCATCTGATAGGGAACAGACTAGTAGTGTTGGAAGGTGGGTGAGATTGTTGGCTTCTACTTGGCGGGTCAGGAGGAGTAATTTTCCCTGGAAGGCTTTGACATGGCTGTACATCTGATGTGCAAGAAGGCCCTTCCCTTGTAGTTTGGAATTCAGTTCATTCATGAGGCCATGATGTCCACAGTGAAGGAAAAATCAGCCAACCATTTATATCTTGCAGTTGAGGGAAATCCACATATTTTCCTTTCGTTTGCAAAAACTCAGCAATCTCCGACTTCAGGTCCCACACCCTTCTAAGCCCCTTCCCCAAACTCAGCCATCTCACGTTTGTGTGGTAGGGGAGATATGCATGTCTCTTCCAACAGTGAGACAAACTGCCTGTGGTTTAAAGATTTTGCTCTTATGAAGTTTACCACTTTAGTGACTGTATCCACAACATGGCTCATTTTCAGAACACATTTACAGAGCACCTCCTGATGAATAATGCAATGCAGGAAAATAATTTTCTGGGTTCAGCTCAGCTACTTGATCTTGTATCCTTTTCAAAAGGCCAACGTTTTTTTCCTGTCAAGTTTGGGCACCCATCAGAGGTCACCCTGGATAACTTTTCAAAACTCAGTCCCAGCTTTGCCACACTCTTATTAACCTCCTTATTAACCTCCCCCTCTGTAGTTTCAAAGTCTGGGGTTATGGGGTTATGGGGTTCTGAGGTTATGGGGTTCTGGTGTTATGGGGTTCTGGGGTTCTGGTGTTATGGTGTTCTGGTGTTATGGGGTTCTGGGGTTCTGGTGTTATGGGGTTCTGGTGTTCTGGTGTTATGGTGTTCTGAGGTTATGGGGTTCTGGTGTTATGGGGTTCTGGGGTTCTGGGGTTCTTGTGTTATGGTGTTCTGGTGTTATGGGGTTCTGGGGTTCTGGTGTTATGGTGTTCTGGTGTTATGGGGTTCTGGTGTTCTGGGGTTCTGGTGTTATGGGGTTCTGGGGTTCTGGTGTTATGGGGTTCTGGTGTTCTGGTGTTATGGGGTTCTGGTGTTCTGGTGTTATGGGGTTCTGGTGTTATGGGGTTCTGAGGTTCTGGTGTTATGGGGTTCTGGTGTTCTGGTGTTATGGGGTTCTGGGGTTCTGGTGTTCTGGGGTTATGCCTCGTAAGAATATTTGTGAAAAGTCCTTGCTGCTTTTGCAACTGAGAAAGCAACTCTTTTGATGCTCTTGCCCTCTGCTCAGGAGACATATTCCTATATTTCTCTGCATGCTTCGTCTGGAAGTGTCGGGACGAGTTGTAGTCTTTCAAGACAGCGACGCTCTCTTTGCACTCTAAGCACACAGCTTTCCCTGATACCTCAATAAAGAAATATTTCGATGTCCACTTTTGCTGGAACACCCTGCATTCATTGTCTACTTTCCTTTTCTTTATATATATCTTTGAAAAACACATTTTTGCGCAATTTCTAGCTAGCTACTATTTGTAACTGTGACGTGTGGGTCAACCTGTCAGTCACTGTCTGTCCTCGTGCAGTTTAAGGTTCTGTATTTATTTTCTTAGTCAACGTTGTGTTCTTGAACGTAGCCCTGTCTTTCATTTTAGTTCATTGATTTCACCTGTGTTAGTTACTCACCTGGTCTCATCAGCTCCTTATTTAGTTCATGTTCATTCTGTTTGTGCCTTTGTAAGATATTGTTCGTTTTGACTCTACTAAGCCTTTTCCTAGCTTGTTTGTGAGAACCAGTTATAGCCTTCAGTCCTAGTTTTGATTCACCTGCCTGTTTGCCTACCTGTGTATGACCATTGCCTGGCTGTGACCATGATTCTTGAATCATGACGACGTCAGTGATCTTCAGGTCGGAGATCTAGAAAGATCTAGAAAGAGGCCAGAGTTCCCGACTTGCAATTCCGGCGCTGGATGACAGTTCAAAACTTATTTTCCCAGTCAGTGCTCGTTTTTTCCCCCCGAGATCCCAGTTGTCTTGAATTCACTGAAGTCTGAGATTTTCCAGTTGTTTTGAGTGCGGAAGAAGTCATGCTGGATTGAAAGCATGGCCAATGTTAAATGTTTATCCTTTTAAACTTGGAAAAGAGACCCTTAAACTCAGACTTGGGACCACACACCAACTCCACTGAACAGCAGGCTAGTGATTGCTTTGCAATGCTTGAAGTTAGAGACTGATTCCTTCCAAACCACTCATTTCCAACTTGTGTAATGTTTATGTCCAATGGCCGAAGAGCACCGATATGTTTTATCTGTCATTTATCTTCATTATTTCTCTTCATTTGACAAGGTTTGAAAAGGATTTGCCAGTAGATTGTCGACTTAATTCACGATGATGACATCTAGCTTGCTAGCTAAGATTTTGAAAGTATGATGATTGGACATCAGTCCAATCAAAGCTACTGTAGATATAATGTGATTTGACATCATTTTATCTGTGGCCAATGACCTTGAGCCTCCTTGGATGGGCATGTAACTATGGCAGCATCTAAGGGGCTTGAATTTTCGAGCTCTCCCTGTAGATTTTGCAGTGATGGAGTGTCCCCATGAGTGACAAAACACTGAGCCAAAACACAGCTCAACTAAAGAACATGACCATCCTCTTTGCTCTGTATTTTCCACTGGCTGCCCCACCAACACAGAAAGCACTGAGCTGGGCTGAAACACCTGCATTTTGGAGATGCCCCACCAACACAGAAAGCACTGAGCTAGGCTGAAACACCTGCATTATGGAGATGCCCCACCACCACAGAAAGCACTGAGCTGGGCTGAAACACCTGCATTTTGGAGCTTCCTTACTCAAGAAAACAAGAAAGAGACTATAGCTGTGTTCAAATACTCATACAAACCGCACTATTTGTGATGTAAATTGACTATGCAGTATGCTTATGGCTCATAGTGTGGATATAGTTAGTTCCCTGAAGTTGGACTAAATTCGCCAAAATACGAAGTGGACACTATTTCTGTGCTTTTAGGGCCCATAATGCAATTCTTCAGAAAATGGGCGTGGCTTCACAACGTTTTCAGATTTGAAGAAAACGGCGGGAAAATGTGTAGCCGAAATCCGACGAGAGAGAATACAAATGTATTGCTTTTGTGACAAATGGTAAGAAAATGTTGAGCAATGTAATAAAGTCATGAATTTTCAAATAAGTTACGTTACACGTTATGTTGGCTGACAATTTGTTAGCTACGCTGTCCTTATGAACCGCATTAGCATTACAGCAGTATGTACCGGTATGTTAGCTACGCTATCCTTATGAACCGCATTAGCATTACAGCAGTATGTACCGGTATGTTAGCTACCTTGTCCTAATGAACCGCATTAGCATTACAGCAGTATGTACCGGTATGTTAGCTACGCTGTCCTAATGAACCGCATTAGCATTACAGCAGTATGTTCCGGTATGTTAGCTACGCTATCCTTACGAACCGCATTAGCATTACAGTAGTATGTACCGGTATGTTAGCTACGCTGTCCTTACGAACCGCATAGCATATCATTACAGCAGTATGTACCGGTATGTTAGCTACGCTATCCTTACGAACCGCATTAACATTACAGCAGTATGTACCGGTATGTTAGCTACGCTATCCTTACGAACCGCATTAGCATTACAGCAGTATGTACCGGTATGTTAGCTACGCTGTCCTTACGAACCGCATTAGCATTACAGCAGTATGGACCGGTATGTTAGCTACGCTATCCTTACGAACCGCATAGCATATCAGTACAGCAGTATGTACCGGTATGTTAGCTACGCTGTCCTTACGAACTGCATTAGCATTACAGCAGTATGGACCGGTATGTTAGCTACGCTGTCCTTACGAACCACATAGCATATCATTACAGCAGTATGTACCGGTATGTTAGCTACGCTGTCCTAATGAACCGCATTAGCATTACAGCAGTATGTACCGGTATGTTAGCTACGCTATCCTTACGAACCGCATTAGCATTACAGCAGTATGTACCGGTATGTTAGCTACGCTATCCTTACAAACCGCATTAGCATTACAGCAGTATGTACCGGTATGTTAGCTACGCTGTCCTTATGAACCACATAGCATATCATTACAGCAGTATGTACGGGTATGTTAGCTACGCTATCCTTACGAACCGCATTAGCATTACAGCAGTATGGACCGGTATGTTAGCTACGCTGTCCTTACGAACCACATAGCATATCATTACAGCAGTATGTACCGGTATGTTAGCTACACTATCCTTATGAACCGCATTAGCATTACAGCAGTATGTACCGGTATGTTAGCTACGCTGTCCTAATGAACCGCATTAGCATTACAGCAGTATGTACCGGTATGTTAGCTACGCTATCCTTACGAACCGCATAGCATATCATTACAGCAGTATGTACCGGTATGTTAGCTACGCTATCCTTACAAACCGCATTAGCATTACAGCAGTATGTACCGGTATGTTAGCTACGCTATCCTTACGAACCGCATTAGCATTACAGCAGTATGTACCGGTATGTTAGCTACGCTATCCTTACAAACTGCATTAGCATTACAGCAGAATGTACCGGTATGTTAGCTACGCTATCCTTACGAACTGCATTAGCATTACAGCAGTATGTACCGGTATGTTAGCTACGCTATCCTTACGAACCGCATAGCATTACAGCAGTATGTACCGGTATGTTAGCTACGCTATCCTTACGAACCGCATAGCATATCATTACAGCAGTATGTACCGGTATGTTAGCTACGCTGTCCTTATGAACCACATAGCATATCATTACAGCAGTATGTACCGGTATGTTAGCTAGCTACGCTGTCCTTATGAACCACATAGCATATCATTACAGCAGTATGTACCGGTATGTTAGCTACGCCATCCTTACGAACCGCATTAGCATTACAGCAGTATGGACCGGTATGTTAGCTACGCTGTCCTGACGAACCACATAGCATATCATTACAGCAGTATGTACCGGTATGTTAGCTACGCTATCCTTATGAACTGCATTAGCATTACAGCAGTATGTACCGGTATGTTAGCTACGCTGTCCTAATGAACCGCATTAGCATTACAGCAGTATGTACCGGTATGTTAGCTACGCTATCCTTACGAACCGCATTAGCATTACAGCAGTATGTACCGGTATGTTAGCTACGCTATCCTTACGAACCGCATTAGCATTACAGCAGTATGTACCGGTATGTTAGCTACGCTATCCTTACGAACCGCATTAGCATTACAGCAGTATGTACCGGTATGTTAGCTACGCTATCCTTACGAACCGCATTAGCATTACAGCAGTATGGACCGGTATGTTAGCTACGCTATCCTTACGAACCGCAGCATTACAGCAGTATGGACCGGTATGTTAGCTACGCTATTGTTGGGTTTTATTTCACTTATTAGATATGATGCATTACCATTTACAGTAGATGTAGGCCTAAGTATGAACGGACTGTAATGCACTAAGAGGTTTATATTGTATTAACATAGATTGAGCAACATATAATAGACATGACTAACTGGAGGGTTGCTGGCTAGTAGGAGTGTAGGCTGAGTAGACTCTTGACACACACACACACTGCCTGGTTGTGGGGCCGCTCAAGGACAGGTGTACGGGAGGGGCTGGTAGAATGGAAGATGGCTGTAGCATAAAAACAGTCACTGTCCTTGGGTGTCTGACTCTCGGGTACACACACGAAGATAAGCTAGAAGACAACTATGCTTGGCAACAAAGATGCGTCTAGAGGCTGGGACCAGCCTGCACGCCAACGATAGGATGAGTAAGTTTAAACCACGCTCATCCTCCCTCTGACAGGCCAGCAGTGAGCTGGAACTATCTCTGTCAGAGTATTTAATGAAGAACTTATGATGTCATTTTCAGTTCTCTGTTTTGCCCTGCGAGGTGTTACAGGGAGCCCGTATATACGAACCACCTATTTACCCTTCAAGGGTTTGCATTAATTAAAGTACAAAGAAATCAGAAGTTACTATGTGCTGACTATTTTGTTCCGATACCAGATCGAATTGACGCAACTTTAACACTATCCTTACGAACCGCATTAGCATTACAGCAGTATGTACCGGTATGTTAGCTAGCTACCTAACGCTAGCTGGTTACTAATACATCGAACTTGCCAGGCAGTATATTAACTTTAATATAACTAACTACCCAATGTTTATTGACTTGATTATTCATGTAATTCTTAGCTAAGTGGTATAGTCGTTGTGCGTTGTCAATGGACATGGTTAATTCTGGCTATCTACTCTGATTTCAGAGCACTCTCATCTGAGTGTACCAGAGCGCAGAATAACTGATGAATTTGCTAACGCTCAACACCTGTTGAATATGGCCGGTGTCAGTAAAACGATGGCAAAAAAAAAACGTAATGAAATTGTTGCCAGCAGCACAGTTACCATTACCAACGCTCTGGATAACATGAAAACAGCCTAACCAGCTCTGCTAGGGGGAGTGAAATGGTCAGAGTGAGCTGTTCTCTCATTTGTGTCTGGAAGTAGCTAGCAAGCTAGCCAACGTTAGCCAGTTAGCTTGGGTGCTTGACTACCGTTGTTAGGTCAGAACTCTCAGATCAACCACTACTACTAGGCCAGAGCATCCAGTGACTGCCTGGCAGTGTGCGCTTTGAACGCTCCGAGAGCAAAACGCTCTGAATTTACAAACGGACAATCTGACACCACTCTGAATTTACAAACGGACAATCTGACACCACTCTGAATTTACAAACGGACAATCTGACAACGTTCTGAAATTACAAACGGACAATCTGACACCACTCTGAATTTACAAACGGACAATCTGACACCACTCTGAATTTACAAACGGACAATCTGACACCTCTCTGAATTTACAAACGGACAATCTGACACCTCTCTGAATTTACAAACTCCAAGAGTGCACTCTGAGGGCACTCTGGCACTCCAGATTGTAATTTAAGAACACACCCGAAATCATAAAATATCTAGCTAGTAATTTGTTATGCTAGCAAGCTAGCAAGAGGTTGCATAGCAACAGCATCAACTGCCGGTAGTGCGCTCATCTGAAAGGATACCGTTTGTTTACAGAATACTAAAATGAACTAATAGTATGTAGTATGTACTCATTAAGTATGTAGTGAGTATGGGTATTCCAACACAGCTCATGTTTATATGCGACTTCATTAAATCAATGATTTGTTTATTTTTTACATTGTTTTCAAACTGATATGTGACACGTATTAATTCCAAAATAACATGTTAAACAGGCCCAAACAAGTGGAATGACGGTTCGCCACTGGATCAGAGCACTGGACATTGTATTTCTTAAAGAGGAGAAAGACCCGTATTTACGAGGCGTATACAAACTTTGACAGAGTTATGAGAGACATTTCCGATTGCAATGGCTGACTACATAATTGACCTTGAACAGTGGTACAAAAGGATACGCAAGTACAACATGGTTCTCCCGGGATACAGAACCGTTCAGCACTACATGCAGCGAGAAAAGCGTTCACTGAAACAGAATGTTCAGAGAGAATTCTCGGGGCCCTGCGAAAACAACTTTTCCCTATAAATGAGAAGTCTGCGACTGGAGACAAAGCGTACTACAAACGATTTGACTGTTCGAGTGGGGGGAAAAAAAAACCTGAGTCGTCATTAATATATAGGGGTTGTTTCTGGACAGGGCATATGACTGACGTAATGTCCTCTCCTCTCAGGCCAAAGGTGCAGCAAGACGATGTGGGAGGATACAACGTGACCCTCCATTTCTCTGGTGTATCTGCTTTCCTGTGGCTGGATGTGGGAGATGATACAGGACGATTCAGCACCAGCGTATTCCTCATGGTCACCGGGAACAGAACGCTGACCTTTGACACCTGGGGTCTCACTAGGACCCAGAACCTAGCCCAAGCCTTAACCATCACTATCGTCAGAGATTTAAACTGACACTGAGAGACCCTATCCAACAGCTAGCCCCTGTCTGTACCCTCTCTGTGTCCTGTGGTCTATACCCTGTATAGTGTTCTGCTTTTGACCAGAACCAAACGGGTCTTGGTTGGAGGCCCACGGGTCTTGGTTGGAGCCCCACGGGTCTTGGTTGGAGACCCACGGGTCTTGGTTGGAGACCCACGGGTCTTGGTTGGAGCCCCACGGGTCTTGGTTGGAACCCCACGGGTCTTGGTTGGTTGGAACCCCACGGGTCTTGGTTGGAACCCCACGGGTCTTGGTTGGAACCCCACGGGTCTTGGTTGGAGCCCCACGGGTCTTGGTTGGAGACCAACGGGTCTTGGTTGGAGGCCAACGGGTCTTGGTTGGTTGGAACCCCACGGGTCTTGGTTGGAACCCCACGGGTCTTGGTTGGAACCCCACGGGTCTTGGTTGGTTGGAGCCCCACGGGTCTTGGTTGGTTGGAAGCCCACGGGACTTGGTTGGAACCCCACGGGTCTTGGTTGGAACCCCACGGGTCTTGGTTGGTTGGAGCCCCACGGGTCTTGGTTGGTTGGAAGCCCACGGGACTTGGTTGGTTAGAGCCCCACGGGTCTTGGTTGGTTGGAGGCCAACGGGTCTTGGTTGGTTGGAACCCCACGGGTCTTGGTTGGAACCCCACGGGTCTTGGTTGGAACCCCACGGGTCTTGGTTGGTTGGAGGCCCACGGGTCTTGGTTAGTTGGAGGCCCACGGGTCTTGGTTGGTTGGAGCCCCACGGGTCTTGGTTGGTTGGAGGCCAACGGGTCTTGGATGGTTGGAACCCCACGGGTCTTGGTTGGTTGGAGGCCCACGGGTCTTGGTTGGTTGGAGCCCCACGGGTCTTGGTTGGTTGGAGGCCAACGGGTCTTGGATGGTTGGAACCCCACGGGTCTTGGTTGGAACCCCACGGGTCTTGGTTGGTTGGAGGCCAACGGGTCTTGGTTGGTTGGAAGCCCACGGGACTTGGTTGGTTAGAGCCCCACGGGTCTTGGTTGGAGACCCACGGGTCTTGGTTGGTTGGAGCCCCACGGGTCTTGGTTGGTTGGAGCCCCACGGGTCTTGGTTGGTTGGAGGCCCACGGGTCTTGGTTGGAGGCCCACGGGTCTTGGTTGGAGACCCACGGGTCTTGGTTGGAGACCCACGGGTCTTGGTTGGAGGCCCACGGGTCTTGGTTGGTTGGAGACCCACGGGTCTTGGTTGGAGACCCACGGGGCTTGGTTGGAGGCCCACGGGTCTTGGTTGGAGACCAACGGGACTTGGTTGGAGGCCCATGGGCCCTGGTTGGAGGCCCACGGGTCTTGGTTGGAGACCCACGGGTCTTGGTTGGAGGCCCACGGGTTTTGGTTGGTTGGAGCCCCACGGGTCTTGGTTGGTTGGAGCCCCACGGGTCTTGGTTGGAGCCCCACGGGTCTTGGTTGGAGACCCACGGGTCTTAGTTGGAGGCCCACGGGACTTGGTTGGTTGGAGCCCCACGGGTCTTGGTTGGAGGCCCACGGGTCTTGGTTGGTTGGAGGCCCACGGGACTTGGTTGGTTGGAGCCCCACTGGTCTTGGTTAGAGCCCCACGGGTCTTGGTTGGAGCCCCACGGGTCTTGGTTAGAGCCCCACGGGTCTTGGTTAGAGCCCCACAGGTCTTGGTTGGAGCCCCATGGGCCCTGGTCAAACGTTGTGCACTATATAGGGATTGGGTGCAATCTCAGACATACTTACTGATCCCCCTACCTAATACCCAACAGCTAAACCCTCTCTATCACGTCTTTGAGAGATGTATACTGATCCCCTACAGTACCCAGAAATTCCTAAACTAAAATAATACTGTGATATGCTTTATCTTGGAAGTTGAACACTCCTACTCAGGTATATGGATGGACAATGTTGTGTGTGAGATTCAATGTAAATAAGGAATTTGCAATAATAAAGTAAATGTAGATACATTTTTAAAGGCCTATCATTTAGATTAGTCAATTTCAGATTAGATTAGTCAATTTCAGATTAGATTAGTCAATTTCAGATTAGATTAGTCTATTTCAGATTAGATTAGTCTATCTCAGATTAGATTAGTCTATTTCAGATTAGATTAGTCTATCTCAGATTAGATTAGTCAATTTCAGACGAGATTAGTCTATTTTAGATTAGATTAGTCTATTTCAGATTAGATTAGTCTGTTTCAGATTAGATTAGTCTATTTCAGATTAGATTAGTATATTTCAGATTAGATTAGTCTATAGTCTATTTTAGATTAGATTAGTCTGTTTCAGATTAGATTAGTCTATTTCAGATTAGATTAGTCTAGTCTATTTCAGATTAGATTAGTCTATTTCAGATTAGATTAGTCTGTTTCAGATTAGATTAGTCTATTTCAGACTAGATTAGTCTATTTCAGATTAGATTAGTCTATTTCAGATTAGATTAGTCCATTTCAGACTTGATTAGTCTATTTCAGATTAGATTAGTCCATTTCAGACTTGATTAGTCAATTTCAGACTAGAATATAAATCCAATGTTCTGGGTTAGGCTTTTACGTACCGTTACTGTGTCATTGGGTTTAGCCCAGATTAAATATAAAGACCGTGAAGTGATATCCACTATCCACAAGGAGGCAGTAAGAAAACATTACCTAAAAAGTACCCTTTACATTTCACAAGGTCTTCAGTGTCCCTGCTCCACAAGCTGCACGTGTTAACACACTGTTATTGAAGCAACAGTCCATTTTACTATTAGGAATTATACATTCCCTGTTGCATGTGCGTTTTTTCTCATGGGGTGGGCTCTCAATTTATCCCCATTTAATCCGCCATTTTAATGTTGTAATACGGTAATTCAGTGAACACGTTGCCAGGCAAGTGAGAAAGTCACAAAGAACCCATTGAAAAACAGCCCCCCTGTGCCACTAAATGTCGTAGAAACAGTCACCTCAATATTCGCCTTCCCCCGGCTCATGCCGAGATGATCTTTGAACCGCTTTTCTAATCTCTGCAACTACTGATAACAGCCCTACTAGGATTCATTCAGTGAACATCCCAGAACGAACGGAGTCGACTGTTCAACAGGACCGGTCTTTATCATTACAGTCCTTATTATAATGGCATGTAACGGAAAGTTAAGGAAATAGCTTTGGATCGATGAACAAACACTTTTGCCTCGGTGAAAGCTTTCCTTCCGGTTTTTTTTTCCCCTGTAAGATTGTAGCATATTTATTTCAATGAAAAGTCCATGTAATATTTACAGGTTTTCTCTTTAGAGCAAACAACGCATCAAAAGTTCCTCTTCCAGCGCAACTCCGGGTTCAGCACTGATCAGATACAATGTATCACTTCACATCTTTAGTGACGTGCGCGCTTCTTTTTACTACATTATCGAACTGTGTACAAGTGGACAGTAAGAAAGGACAAGGCTTTCTTGAGGACATATTGCGGTTTTACGGTGAAAATGGCTCTATTTCAACAGCACACCTTGAACACTTTCTGCTGCTAATATCAACCAGACGACCAGCTTTTATTGTGGATGAGGAAAACCCACTTGTCAATTCTGAGGTACAGTGCGCCATATATTTAATTTAAACTTTATTTAACCAGGCAAGTCAGTTAAGAACAAATTCTTATTTACAATGACAGCGGGGTAACTGCCTTATTCAGGGGCAGAAGAACAAATTTGTACTTTGTCAACTCGGGGATTTGAACTTGCAACCTTTCGCGTACTAGTCCAACGTTCTACCCACTAGGCTACCCTGCCGTTTAACACCTTTCCTCCCAAAACAGTGTTTTTTCCCTCCTGAATATTGTATTGATTTACTTATTCACTACTATTCTGCTAGCAGTCCTAACGATGACGTTATGAGGAAACCTTGAAAATAAAAGCCTGCATTTCAAAAAATGTCAAGGTGGATAACTCATTCAAAGATATTACATTTTAATCCGTGTCGATTTTTAAGCAAATGCAAGAAGGTATCAATAGAAGATAAAACAAACTGGAAATACGTTTTTAAAAATATTATTTTAAGACCACTGTTGAAAAATACAATGTTCAGTAATTACTTATTCAGCACAATGTAATGCCTTTAACAGTCTTATCTTTATGGAAGCCTATTGAGATAGTAAGTTCTTATTATGCAATAGTAACCCAGCTAGCTCATTTGGAACGTACAATTTTGGTTTCCCATTGGTTCTGGGAACGAAGCCATACGTTTCTTGACCGGTAAAAACTGTTTATTTTCCCCCAACGTTCTGAGAATTTAAGCAAAAGAATGTTGCCTTTTCTGGAAACATTTATTTGTAAGTTACAGGGATGTTCTGAGAACGTTTTACTCTGGTTCCTTGATAGTTTTCCTGGGAGGAAAATTAAAATTATGAGAACGGAAATAATCTTTAAAACTTTCACAGATTGTTTCAATTCGACTTTTATTAACACTGCTAGCTTCTTTTGGGTATTTTTTTAAAATATATATCCGAGCACAGATAGGACACTTGGAAATTCATTTCCTTAGGCATTAATCATGTAAACACACATTTCTTTATTGTGACACGGCATCAGTGAGATTCAAACCCATAATCCTCTATTCTCTGTCAATGGAAATAATCCACCGGGCACCCAAGGTGGAGCTAACATTTTAGTCTATTCAAACCAAGGTTTTTATAGTAAACTGAAACTAAAACAAAAAAAGAATCATTAAAAAAAAAACAATTTAGTCAACTAAAATAAAATTATTAACAAACCCGTTTGAAAAAAGAAACTATACAGGGACCATCTTTGACTCTAAAATTGTCACAATCTGACCATAGAAAGCTCTTATTTTCTATGATAGAGTAGGTCAGGGCGTGACTGGGGGTTGATCTAGTTGATCTATTTCTATGTGGGGTTCTAGGTTTTATTTTCTATGTTGGTGTTTTGTATGATTCCCAATTAGAGGCAGTTGTCTCTAATTGGGGATCATACTTAAGTAGCTTGTTTTTCACTTGGGGGTTATGGGATATTGTTTATGTGTAGTTGCATTGTTAGTCACGGTTCGTTTATTCTTTATTTGTTTTGTATTTTTTCTAAAGTTTCACTTTGTAATAAATTATGTGGAACGCTACTCACGCTGCGCCTTGTTCCGATCATTATTATGACGAACGTGACAAAAATAAAATTAAAACCATAATTAATTATGTTTAGTTAGTTTCTCTCTAAATATTGGGTGAACATTTTATGGGGTTTTCAAGCTTCTGAATCTGCAGGTCACATTGAGATGGACTTTAATTTAAAGGTAGACTCAGCGAGATGACGTTGCAAGAAGCAGCAACACAGATATCGGTTGCGTTCTACCCCTCGGACGTTGCATGCGTCAACCATTGGTTGCGTACCACATCATCGACTGTGCAGTTGGGCACCAGATTGCAATAGCATGCTGATGCATGTCAAAGCATGCATTTTGAGAACCACATGTTTCTTAGAGCTTGGTCAGAGTGTGGTTGTCCTATGGTTGTTTTGTATACAACCTTTCCACAACGTTCTGGGAACGGTGCAGGATAGTTGCTTGGCTTTGGAACATTCTCAGCACATTTAAGGAACTTGACAAAATAATGTTATTTTCTTGGAATTTCATTACTTTAACAGAACGTTTCCTAAAAGTTACATCTAATTTAATGTTTGGTAATGTTCTAGGAATGTTCTCCAACTGGTTTGACATTTGGGAATGTTTTTAAATAGTTGTTAAGAGAATGTTAATAAGAACCAATTTTATTCTGTGGGAATTTAAATACTTCAGCATAACATTTCCTACAGGTTTTCTCATGGTTCTATTTAAAGTCATGTTCTCAGAACATTAAGAAAACGTTCCATAAAAAAAAACACAAGACAACATTTAGTAACGTTCAAAGAACGTTCTAAGAATGTTATTTAAGAAAAACGTTTACTGTACATTCCTTTCTCAGCTTAAAAAAAAACCTCTATCTTCTATCTTGTGAAGTGTGTTCAGGTGTGTTGACTAATTGGCCACACCTGATCTGAGTGCTTGTTTTCTTTGAAATGTGGTCTGTTTGAATGGACTAAAATAAACAGCTTTTTATGAGTAAAAAAAATATACATGTTTATGTTGTCTTTATGGGAAGGAGTCATCCAATCCAGTGGTAGCATACAAATAACTACACTACTATCAATGTGGAAACAGACACCAGCTCATTTTACAGCCTTGTTACTACGAACATACGGGGCAAGACGAGAAGACGACTTAAAAGGTATTTTATGGGTAATTACGTGGTAATAAATTATTCATTGATGTTTCTTTGAAACAGCCTGGCATGACTGTATTAACAGTAATTAGCTGGTTCTTACTTGTACTTACCTTTGGGACTAAAATGTGTTACTATATAATTACATTTTGTGACTATGTTCCATGGTATTTCTTATATATTACATTGAAATAGTGGTGTGACTAGGTAGTGGTGTGACTAGGTAGTGGTGTGACTAGGTAGTGGTGTGACTAGGTGGTGTGACTAGGTAGTGGTGTGACTAGGTAGTGGTGTGACTAGGTAGTGGTGTGACTAGGTAGTGGTGTGACTAGGTGGTGACTAGGTAGTGGTGTGACTAGGTAGTGGTGTGACTAGGTAGTGGTGTGACTAGGTAGTGGTGTGACTAGGTAGTGGTGTGACTAGGTAGTGGTGGTGTGACTAGGTGGTGGTGTGACTAGGTAGTGGCGTGACTAGGTAGAGGTGTGACTAGGTAGTGGTGTGACTAGGTAGAGGTGTGACTAGGTAGAGGTGTGACTAGGTAGAGGTGTGACTAGGTAGTGGTGTGACTAGGTAGTGGTGGTGTGACTAGGTAGTGGTGGTGTGACTAGGTAGTGGTGGTGTGACTAGGTAGTGGTGGTGTGACTAGGTAGTGGTGTGACTAGGTAGTGGTGTGACTAGGTAGAGGTGTGACTAGGTAGTGGTGTGACTAGGTAGAGGTGTGACTAGGTAGTGGTGTGACTAGGTAGAGGTGTGACTAGGTAGAGGTGTGACTAGGTAGTGGTGTGACTAGGTAGTGGCGTGACTAGGTAGTGGTGTGACTTGGTAGTGGTGTGACTAGGTAGTGGTGTGACTAGGTGGTGGTGTGACTAGGTAATGGTGTGACTAGGTAGTGGTGTGACTAGGTGGTGGTGTGACTAGGTAGTGGTGTGACTAGGTAGTGGTGTGACTAGGTAGTGGTGTGACTAGGTAGCGGTGTGACTAGGTAGCGGTGTGACTAGGTAGTGGTGTGACTAGGTAGTGGTGGTGTGACTAGGTAGTGGTGGTGTGACTAGGTAGTGGTGTGACTAGGTAGTGGTGTGACTAGGTAGTGGTGTGACTAAGTATTATATGGTACTAATGGTGTGACTAGGTATTATATGGTACTAGTGGTGTGACTAGGTAGTGGTGTGACTAGGTGGTGGTGTGACTAGGTAGTGGTGTGACTAGGTGGTGGTGTGACTAGGTAGTGGTGTGACTAGGTAGTGGTGTGACTAGGTGGTGGTGTGACTAGGTAGTGGTGTGACTAGGTAGTGGTGTGACTAGGTAGCGGTGTGACTAGGTAGCGGTGTGACTAGGTAGCGGTGTGACTAGGTGGCGGTGTGACTAGGTGGCGGTGTGACTAGGTGGCGGTGTGACTAGGTGGCGGTGTGACTAGGTAGCGGCGTGACTAGGTAGTGGTGGTGTGACTAGGTAGTGGTGTGACTAGGTAGTGGTGTGACTAGGTAGTAGTGTGACTAGGTAGTGGTGTGACTAGGTATTTACATAGTTATTAGCAGGTACTTAGTTGCATCTACCTTCTTACTTACTTTACAGATACAATATCATTTTATAAGTAAGTATGTCATACTAACAGTGAGTATGTGGGGTGGCAGGGTAGCCTAGTGGTTAGAGCGTTGGGCCAGTAACCGAAAGGTTTCTAGATCGAACCCCCGAGCTGACAAGGTAAAAATGTGTCATTCTGCCCCATGAACAAGGCAGTTAACCCAGTGTTCCTAGGCCGTCATTGTAAATAAGAAATTGTTCATAACTGACATGCCTAGTTACATAAAGGTTAACTAAATTAAATAAATAAAAAATGTGTCTCATAATAATGACTCACTATCTCATAATTATGAGACTGCCTCATATCTCAAACTTACTATCTCATATCTCATAATTATGACTTACTTCCTCATAATAATAGTGGTGTTAACTACTTAAATAAAAATATTTAAGTAGTTTTTGGGGGTATCTGTTCTTTACTATTTCTATTTTTCACTACTTTTACTTCACTACATTCCTAATGAAAATAATGTACTTTTTACTCCATACATTCTCCCCTGACAACCAAAAGTACTCGTTACATTTTGAATGTTTAGTAGGACAGGAAAATGGTCTAATTCACACACTAAACAGAGAACATCCCTGGTCGTCCCTACTGCCTCTGATCTGGAGGACTCACTAAACAGAGAACATCCCTGGTCATCCCTACTGCCTCTGATCTGGAGGACTCACTAAACAGAGAACATCCCTGGTCATCCCTACTGCCTCTGATCTGGAGGACTCACTAAACAGAGAACATCCCTGGTCATCCCTACTGCCTCTGATCTGGAGGACTCACTAAACAGAGAACATCCCTGGTCATCCCTACTGCCTCTGATCTGGAGGACTCACTAAACAGAGAACATCCCTGGTCATCCCTACTGCCTCTGATCTGGAGGACTCACTAAACAGAGAACATCCCTGGTCATCCCTACTGCCTCTGATCTGGAGGACTCACTAAAAAGAGAACATCCCTGGTCATCCCTACTGCCTCTGATCTGGAGGACTCACTAAACAGAGAACATCCCTGGTCATCCCTACTGCCTCTGATCTGGAGGACTCACTAAACAGAGAACATCCCTGGTCATCCCTACTCCCTCTGATCTGGAGGACTCACTAAACAGAGAACATCCCTGGTCCTCCCTACTGCCTCTGATCTGGAGGACTCACTAAACAGAGAACATCCCTGGTCATCCCTACTGCCTCTGATCTGGAGGACTCACTAAACAGAGAACATCCCTGGTCGTCCCTACTGCCTCTGATCTGGAGGACTCACTAAACACACATGCTTTGTTTGTAAATGATGTCTGAGTGTTGGAGTGGCTATCTGTAAATAAAAAATGGTGGCATCTGGTTTGCTTAACATAAAGAATTTTAAACGATTTATACTTTTGATACTTCAGTATATTTAAAACCAAATACTTTCAGACTTTTACTCAAGTAGTATTTTACTGGGTGACTTTCACTTTTACTGGAGTCATTTTCTATTAAGGGATCTTTACTTTTACTACAGTATGACAATTAGATACTTTTTCCACAACTGCAAAATAATGACTTACTATCTCATTATTATAACTTACCATCTCATATCTCATTATTATAACTTACCATCTCATAATTATAACTTACCATCTCATATCTCATAATTATAACTTACCATCTCATAACTATAACTTACCATCTCATAATTATAACTTACCATCTCATATCTCATAATTATAACTTACCATCTCATATCTCATAATTATAACTTACCATCTCATATCTCATAATTATAACTTACCATCTCATAATTATAACTTACCATCTCATAATTGAGACCTATATCTATCCTACCCTGCCTTTCTAAGGTCTTCGAAAGCCAAGTCAACAAACAGATTGCCGACCATTTCGAATCCCACCGCACCTTCTCCGCTATGCAATCTGGTTTCAGAGCTGGTCATGGGTGCACCTCAGCCACGCTCAAAGTCCTAAACGATATCTTAACCGCCATCAATAAGAAACAATACTGTGCAGCTGTATTCATTGACCTGGCCAAGGCTTTCGACTCTGTCAATCACCACATCCTCATCGGCAAACTCAATAACCTTGGTTTCTCAAATGACTGCCTCGCCTGGTTCACCAACTACTTCTCTGATAGAGTTCAGTGTGTCAAATCGGAGGGCCTGTTGTCCGGACCTCTGGCAGTCCCTATGGGGGTGCCACAGGGTTCAATTCTTGGGCCGACTCTCTTCTCTGTATACATCAATGATGTCGCTCTTGCTGCTGATCCGTCTCTGATCCACCTCTACGCAGACGACACCACACTGTGTTAACAACCCTCCAGACGAGCTTCAATGCCATACAACTCTCCTTCCGTGGCCTCCAACTGCTCTTAAATGCAAGTAAAACTAAATGCATGCTCTTCAACCGATCGCTGCCTGCACCTGCCCACCCGTCCAGCATCACTACTCTGGACGGTTCTGACTTAGAATATGTGGACAACTACAAATACCTAGGTGTCTGGTTAGACTGTAAGCTCTCCTTCCAGGCTCACATCAAACATCTCCAATCCAAAGTTAAATCTAGAATTGGCTTCCTATTTCGCAACAAAGCATCTTTCACTCATGCTGCCAAACATACCCTCGTAAAACTGACCATCTTACCGATCCTCGACTTCGGCGATGTCATTTACAAAATAGCCTCCAAAACCCTACTCAATAAATTGGATGCAGTCTATCACAGTGCCATCCGTTTTGTCACCAAAGCCCCATATACTACCCACCACTGCGACCTGTATGCTCTCGTTGGCTGGCCCTCGCTTCATACTCATCGCCAAAGCCACTGGCTCCAGGTCATCTACAAGACCCTGCTAGGTAAAGTCCCCCCTTATCTCCGCTCACTGGTCACCATAGCAGCACCCACCTGTAGCACGCGCTCCAGCAGGTATATCTCTCTGGTCACCCTTCTCTCATCATATCTCACAACTATGACTTAGTTTCTCATATCTCCTTATTTTGATTTACTATCTCATAATTATAACTCACTATCTCATAATTATAACTTACTATCTCATTACTTGTAGTCAGATCTTGTTTTTTTTTGGTGGTGGGAATGAGGCTTCCATATATTTTGATCAGTCAAGAAAATAAATACAATCCATGAATATGTTGGATTGTATAAAATGTCTTATTAACGCAAATCACCATCACTGCTGCATCTTAAACAATCCCTTATTGTTCCATTACATCACAGTTATAAACATAAAACATGTCTGAATGGCCCCAGGCTGTTTTATATCCTAATGTTGACAGTAATGTGAGCCCTTCTCTGTCTGTCCCCTGCAGTGTCTCTCTGTGGGACAGATCTTGTCCCACTATGGGTTGACAAACGCCAGTCATCTGACGGTGGAGCATCTGGAAAGGATCTGTCCTGCTGTGTTGACTCAGGTGCTGCTGCCCTCCTGCCCGTATAAAAAACCCACGGCCCTGCAGCCTGTCACCTACCATGGTGAGTACCATACTAACCCACGGTACTGAAACCTGTCACCTACCATGGTGAGTACCATGCTAACCCACGGCCCTGCAGCCTGTTACCTACCACGGTGAGTACCATGCTAACCCACGGCCCTGAAGCCTGTTATCTACCACAGTGAGTACCATACTAACCCACGGCCCTGCAGCCTGTCATCTACCATGGTGAGTACCATACTAACCCACGGCCCTGCAGCCTGTTACCTACCATGGTGAGTACCATACTAACCCACGGTACTGAAACCTGTTACCTACCACGGTGAGTACCATACTAACCCACGGCCCTGCAGCCTGTCACCTACCACGGTGAGTACCATACTAACCCACGGCCCTGCAGCCTGTCACCTACCACGGTGAGTACCATGCTAACCCACGGCCCTGCAGCCTGTCACCTACCACGGTGAGTACTATACTAACCCACGGCCCTGCAGCCTGTTACCTACCACGGTGAGTACCATACTAACCCACGGCCCTGCAGCCTGTCACCTACCACGGTGAGTACCATACTAACCCACGGCCCTGCAGTCTGTTACCTACCACGGTGAGTACCATGCTAACCCACGGCCCTGCAGCCTGTTACCTACCACGGTGAGTACCATACTAACCCACGGCCCTGCAGCCTGTTACCTACCACGGTGAGTACCATGCTAACCCACGGCCCTGCAGCCTGTTACCTACCACGGTGAGTACCATGCTAACCTGTGGCCCTGCAGCCTGTTACCTACCACGGTGAGTACCATACTAACCCACGGCCCTGCAGCCTCCACCTACCACGGTGAGTACCATACTAACCCACGGCCCTGCAGCCTGTCACCTACCACGGTGAGTACCATACTAACCCACGGCCCTGCAGCCTGTCACCTACCACGGTGAGTACCATGCTAACCCACGGCCCTGCAGCCTGTCACCTACCACGGTGAGTACCATACTAACCCACGGCCCTGCAGCCTGTCACCTACCACGGTGAGTACCATACTAACCCACGGACCTGCAGCCTGTCACCTACCATGATGAGTACCATACTAACCCACGGTACTGAAACCTGGTGAGTGAGTACCATACTAACCCACGGTACTGAAACCTGTTACCTACCATGATCAGTAGCATATAAAAACCCCATGGCCCTGAAGACAGTTACCTACCATTACCTACCATGACCAACCATGATACCTACCATGTTATCTACCATGTTACTTACCATTACCTACCATGTTACCTACATTACCTACCATGTTACCTACCATTACCTACCATGACCATCCATGAGACCTACCATGTTATCTACCATGTTACTTACCATTACCTACTATGTTACCTACATGACCTACCATGGTACCTACCATCACCTACCATGACCAACCATGATACCTACCATGTTATCTACCATGTTACTTACCATTATCTACTATGTTACCTACATGACCTACCATGGTACCTACCATTACCTAGCATTACCTACCATGTTACCTACCATGTTACCTACATTACCTACCATGTTACCTACCATTATCTACCATTACCTACCATTATCTACCATTACCTACCATGACCTACCATGACCTACAATGTGCTGAATTTGAGACGGATCTTCCCAGAACAGGATCTCGCACCTCTCAGTTTTGGACTGTTTCGTTCTGGAACACATTTACCAGGATCCGGTACCTCTCCTGGCATGAAAAATAATTGTCACTATTTGCAATTTAAAATTCTAATAAACACAATCAGAGTTAATTCGAGTTAATTTAAATTCTCCTGCCCCCTAAAAAAACATAATGTGAAAACGGGTTTGATATTCTAAGAATTGATTCATGTTGGACTGGCCCTGTATTGATATTTGAGGAATTGATTCATGTTGGACTGGCCCTGTTTTGATATTTGAGGAATTGATTCATGTTGGACTGGCCCTGTTTTGATATTTGAGGAATTGATTCATGTTGGACTGGCCCTGTTTTGATATTTGAGGAATTGATTCATGTTGGACTGGCCCTGTTTTGATATTTGAGGAATTGATTCATGTTGGACTGGCCCTGTTTTGATATTTGAGGAATTGATTCATGTTGGACTGGCCCTGTTTTGATATTTGAGGAATTGATTCATGTTGGACTGGCCCTGTTTTGATATTTGAAGAATTGATTCATATTGGACTGGCCCTGTTTTGATATTTGAGGAATTGATTCATGTTGGACTGGCCCTGTTTTGATATTTGAGGAATTGATTCATGTTGGACTGGCCCTGTTTTGATATTTGAGGAATTGATTCATGTTGGACTGGCCCTGTTTTGATATTTGAGGAATTGATTCATGTTGGACTGGCCCTGTTTTGGTATTTGAGGAATTGATTCATGTTGGACTGGCCCTGTTTTGATATTTGAAGAATTGATTCATATTGGACTGGCCCGGGTTTATATTGTAGCCTATATAGACCAACCTGTTGCCATTGCTGTGGTGAGAGAGAGAAGAGCACCTGTATCTCTCAAAGTACTAGAATGAGATTCAACTTTATATGATTTCTCTTTGCTCTGATAGACATGAACCTTGCAACTTTTTATTTATTTATTTAACCTTTATTTAACTAGGCAAGTCAGTTAAGAACAAATTCTTATTTACAATGACGGCCTAGCCAAAAGGCAAAAGGCCTCCTGCTGGGACCTCTCATCTCTCCAGCGTTACACAACATCATTTATTCAAGATCATAGCCGCGGGGAAGGGTACTGGAGGATAGGTAAATAAATAAAGTGATAAATTGAAATACTGTACATTTGTCGAAGTTATATAATTACTGGTGGCTGTTCTGAAAGAAATTCAATAACTCTGAATACTATACCAGCTGTAAGTCTATAATTTAGCAAACAGATGCCTAGTTGTGGATTGTATGTAGAACAATAACAAGGTATGCCTACAGTCAGGAACGTGCAATAAATCTATCAATTAAACTCATGCAACCAAAACAGGCCTTTCGCAATAATTCAAATACAATTGCAGGAAAACGCAAGTTGGAAAGCAAATGGCTCCTGATAAAAAGAAAAGACTACCATGTTATCAACTTCCTATTGAGCGAACAGCATTGTTTTACAAAATAAAACATTTTTAAATTCCCATTGTGTGCAAATTCTGTAAGTGCCTCTTCTCTACTATTCTATTCCAGTATGCAAAAACACTGATAATGCAATGCGATTATCTTTTTTTTTTCATGCGTCCTGGTACTTCAGAGCCCCCTCTTGGGTAAAATGTTTGTTGCCGGCACCTTCCAATTTACAAATGAAGCACTGGCCACCAAGCGTGAAGCCTCTCTGTATCCATAGAGCCAATGTACCTGAATTAATGCTTGATTCCCCCTGTGCTATACGAACCATAACCTGAAGCTTGCTACACCTGTTCTGTTCCTTATGGACCTGAGACTCAGCTCTATAATCAACCTCATTGTTCTTGGGGACAGAGGGAGCATGAAGGAATGAGATGATTATCAGGGCTGTTGAGAACACACACACACACACACACACACACACACACACACACACACACACACACACACACACACACACGTACACACACACACACACGTACACACGCACACACGCACGCACGCACACACACACACACACACACACACACACACACACACACACACACACGTATACACACACACACACACATACACATACACATAGACACACACACACACACACGCTCACTGATAGCTAGCTGATGATAGCAGCAAGGTTTCAGATACGCATTCCTGCAGGGAGCAATTCCTGTGTGTGATCAAAGAAAACCCAATGTGTCCTAATACTGTCAATAGATACCCTTATTACCCCCAAAGTACCCTTTACCCTAATACTGTCATAAGATACCCTTAATACCCCCAAAGTACCCTATAACCTAATACTGTCAATAGATGCCCTTATTACCCCCAAAGTACCCTTTACCCTAATACTGTTATATACGAGCTTTGATCTGCTGCTGTCTGATCTTAGGTAGATGTTGGACATCTTGATACTGTGATCAGTATTGATGTTCTGATCAGTATTGATGCTGTGATCAGTATTGATGCTGTGATCAGTATTGATGCTGTGATCAGTATTGATGCTGTGATCAGTATTGATGCTCTGATCAGTATTGATGCTGTGATCAGTATTGATGCTGTGATCAGTATTGATGCTGTGATCAGTATTGATGCTGTAATCAGTATTGATGCTATGATCAGTATCGATGATGTGATCAGTCTTGATGCTGTGATCAGTCTTGATCCTGTGATCAGTATGGATGCTGTGATCAGTATCGATGCTGTGATCAGTATGGATGCTGTGATCAGTATGGATGCTGTGATCAGTATTGATGCTGTGATCAGTATCGATGCTGTGATCAGTATTGATGCTGTGATCAGTATTGATGCTGTGATCAGTATCGATGCTGTGATCAGTATCGAGGCTGTGATCAGTATTGATGCTGTGAACAGTATTGATGCTGTGATCAGTATTGATGCTGTGATCAGTATTGATGCTGTGATCAGTATTGATGCTGTGATCAGTATTGATGCTGTGATCAGTATCGATGCTGTGATCAGTATTTACTCTGCTCCCCTCACCTCTGTCACTATGGGTGGATAATGGTTGGTGTGTTGGGTCAGTAACACTGTGGTTACAGGTTGGGTCAGTAACACTATGGTTACAGGATGGGTCAGTAACACTGTGGTTACAGGTTGGGTCAGTAACACTGTGGTTACAGGTTGGGTCAGTAACACTGTGGTTACAGGTTGGGTCAGTAACACTGTGGTTACAGGATGGGTCAGTAACACTGTGGTTACAGGTTGGGTCAGTAACACTGTGGTTACAGGTTGGGTCAGTAACACTGTGGTTACAGGTTGGGTCAGTAACACTGTGGTTACAGGATGGGTCAGTAACACTGTGGTTACAGGTTGGGTCAGTAACACTGTGGTTACAGGTTGGGTCAGTAACACTGTGGTTACAGGATGGGTCAGTAACACTGTGGTTACAGGTTGGGTCAGTAACACTGTGGTTACAGGTTGGGTCAGTAACACTGTGGTTACAGGTTGGGTCAGTAACACTGTGGTTACAGGATGGGTCAGTAACACTGTGGTTACAGGTTGGGTCAGTAACACTGTGGTTACAGGTTGGGTCAGTAACACTGTGGTTACAGGATGGGTCAGTAACACTGTGGTTACAGGTTGGGTCAGTAACACTGTGGTTACAGGTTGGGTCAGTAACACTGTGGTTACAGGTTGGGTCAGTAACACTGTGGTTACAGGATGGGTCAGTAACACTGTGGTTACAGGTTGGGTCAGTAACATTGAGTGTATTTACATCCATACTAATAATTCAACATTTAACAGACTATGGTAGTAGACCAAATATAGCATTAGCCTTGTCATCACTTTATTCTGCTCATCTTAAAAATGGACGTACGGTCGACGTCGACGTAAGCATATGCTGATTAAAAACACCTGGTTATCTGAGCAATCTTTTAAATGATTAGGACACGTGAACAGTTATAAATCAGAGTTCCAGCGGTGGATTTGATCTGGACCAGCATCAGCAGCCTCACTCTTATTCACCACTGAAGTGAGTTTGGAAAAACTAAAAATATGCAGAAATAGTTTTCACATACAAATCAATTAGGCTTTACATGGTCATTGTTGACATGGTCATTGTTGGTAGAACGTTTATATTGATTGGTGATTTTCTCTGCATTTATCAAAAGTCCCACATCAGGCAGCCTGATGTCAGATGTGTCCATGTAAACAGGATTATTAGGGAAGTCATTCTTCTTGCAAAGCATGCAAGAGTTTTAAACAAATTAATATATTAATCTGACTATACACAATAATCGTATTATTGTGTGCATGTAACCATACTCAATATGTATCTCTCTCTCTCTCCTGTCCTGTCCAGTGTGGGGTTATGGCTTCCTGTCTGTCACAGTTATTAACCTGGCCTCTCTCTCTCCTGTCCTGTCCAGTGTGGGGTTATGGCTTCCTGTCTGTCACCATTATTAACCTGGCCTCCTGTCCTGTCCAGTGTGGGTCTATTGGTTAATAAAAATGTGTACCTCTCTCCTGTTCTGTCCAGTGTGGGGTTATGGCTTCCTGTCTGTCACCATTATTAACCTGGCCTCTCTCCTGGGCCTGGCTCTCATCCCCTTCACCAAGAAGCCGTACTTTCCCAAGGTGCTCACCTACTTCATCGGCCTGGCCATCGGCACGCTCTTCTCCAACGCTGTCCTGCAGTTGATACCAGAGGTAGGATCTCTCTAATGCTGTCCTGCAGTTAATACCAGAGGTAGGATCTCTCTAATGCTGTCCTGTAGTTATTACCAGAGGTAGGATCTCTCTAATGCTGTCCTGTAGTTAATACCAGAGGTAGGATCTCTCTAATGCTGTCCTGTAGTTATTACCAGAGGTAGGATCTCTCTAATGCTGTCCTGTAGTTAATACCAGAGGTAGGATCTCTCTAACGCTGTCCTGCAGTTAATACCATGATAACATAAATAGGACTGGTGGAGTTGACACACGTGCAGCTAACAAAAATATATGGAAATGTCTGCTCTACCCAAAAATACAACCAACTAATTGCAGCATTACTACAAAAAAATGGAAGAAACAAGTGGAAAGGGGGAAAAAAGTAAAGAACTTGTCTGTCGGCCCTGCATTAAAGACCAAAATTGGTTCAAGAAAATTGTGTTTAGCGGTGCCATATAGATTACAAAATAGTTGGGAAGACATTTTCGATGTACCGATTCCATGGCACATGGTTTATGAACTGACATGCAAAAAGACGCTGGATTCAAAACATAATTTTTTCCATTTAAATTATTATACAAAATTCTTTCAACCTAGATAATGTTATATATATACAGTTGAAGGAAGTTTACATACACCTTAGCCAAATACATTTAAACTGAGTTTTTCCACAATTCCTGACATTTAATCCTAATAAAAATTCCCTGTCTTAGGTCAGTTAGGATCACCACTTTATTTTAAGAATGTGAAATGTCAGAATAATAGTAGAGAGAATGATTTATTTCAGCTTTTATTTCTTTCATCACATTCCCAGTGGGTCAGAAGTTTACATACACTCATTAAGTATTTGGTAGCATTGCCTTTAAATTGTTTAACTTGGGTCAAACGTTTCAGGTAGCCTTCCACAAGCTTCCCACAATAAGTTGGGTGAATTTTGGCCCATTCCTCCTGACAGAGCTGGTGTAACTGAGTCAGGTTTGTAGGCCTCCTTGCTCGCACACGCTTTTTCAGTTCTGCCCACACATTTTCTGTAGGATTGAGGTCAGGGCTTTGTGATGGCCACTCCAATACCTTGACATTGTTGTCCCTAAGCAATTTTGCCACAACTTTGAAAGTACGCTTGGGGTCATTGTCCATTTGGAAGACCCATTTGCGACCAAGCTTTAACTTCCTGACTTATGTCTTGAGATGTTGCTTCAATATATCCACATAATTTTCCTGACTCATGATGCCATCTATTTTGTGAAGTGCACCCGTAGCTCCTGCAGCAAAGCACCCCCACAACATGATGCTGCCACCCCCGTGCTTCATGGTTGGGATGGTGTTCTTCAGCTTGCAAGCCTCCTCCTTTTTCCTCCAAACATGACGGTGGTCATTATGGCCAAACAGTTCTATTTTTGTTTCATCAAACCAGAAGACATTTCTCCAAAAAGTACGATCTTTGTCCCCATGTGCAGTTGCAAACCGTAGTCTGGCTTTTTTATGGCGGTTTTGGACCAGTGGCTTCTTCCTTGTTGAGCGGCCTTGCAGGTTATGTCGATATAGGACTCGTTTTACTATGGATATAGATACTTTTGTACCTGTTTCCTCCAGCATCTTCACAAGGTCCTTTGCTGTTGTTCTGGGATTGATTTGCACTTTCACACCAAAGTACGTTCATCCCTAGGAGACAGAACGCATCTCCTTCCTGAGCGGTATGACGGCTGTGTGGTCCCATGGTGTTTATACTTGCGTACTATTGTTTGTACAGATGAACGTGGTACCTTCAGGCGTTTGGAAATTGCTCCCAAGGATGAACCAGACTTGTGGAGGTCTACAATTTGTTTCTGAGGTCTTGGCTGATTTCTTTTGATTTTCCCATGATGTCAAGCAAAGAGGCACTGAGTTTGAAGGTAGGCCTTGATATACATCCACAAGTACACCTCCAATTGACTCAAATGATGTCAATTAGCCTATCAGAAGCTTCTAAAGCCATGACATAATTTTCTGGAATTTTCCAAGCTGTTTAAAAGCACAGTCAGTCAACTTAGTGTATGTAAACTTCTGACTCACTGGAATTGTGATACAGTGAATTATAAGTGAAATAATCTGTCTGTAAACAATTGTTGGAAAAATTACTTGTGTCATGCACAAAGTAGATGTCCTAACCGACTTGCCAAAACTATAGTTTATAACAAGAAATTTCAAAAAATATTTTTATAGTTGAGATTCTTCAAAGTAGCCACCCTTTTGCCTTGATGGCCGCTTTGCACACTCTTGGCATTCTCTCAACCAGCTTCCTGAGGTAGTCACCTGGAATGCATTTCACTTAACAGGTGTTTATTGTGGAATTTCTTTCCTTCTTAATGCGTTTGAGCCAATTAGTTGTGTTGTGACAAGGTAGGGGTGGTATACAGAAGATAGCCCTATTTGGTAAAAGACCAAGTCCATATTATGGCAAGTACAGCTCAAATAAGCAAAGCGAAACGACAGTCCATCATTACTTTAAGACATGAAGGTCAGTCAATCCAGAACATTTCAAGAACTTTTAAAGTTTTTTCAAGTGCAGTTGCAAAAACCATCAAGGTCTATGATGAAACTGGCTCTCATGAGGACCGCCACAGGAAAGGAAGACCCAGAGCTTTTTGGTTCCAACTGCCGTGTCTACAATGTAGAAAATAGTAAAAATAAAGAAAAACCCTTGAATGAGTAGGTGTGTCCAAACTTTTGACAGGTAATGTATGTACATATGTACAGAGCATTTGGAAAGTATTCAGACCCCTTCCATTCTTCCACATGTTGTTACGTTGCAGCCTTATTCTAAAATGGAATAAATAAAAAAAAATCGTCATCAATCTACACACAATACCCCATAATGACATCACAATACCCCTTAAAGACAAAGCAAAAACAAGGGTTTTAGCCATTTTTACCCAAAAAATTATTTACATAAGTATTCAGACTATGAGACTTGGAAGTTTCTACAACTTGATTGGAGTCCACCTGTGGTAAATTCAATTGATTGGACATGATTTGGAAAGGCACACACCTGTCTATATAAGGTCCCACAAATTGACAGTGTATGTCAGAGCAAAAACCAAGCCATGAGGTCGAAGCAATTGTCCGTAGAGCTCAGAGACAGGATTGTGTCGAGGCACAGATCTGGGGAAGGGCACCAAAACATTTCTGCAGCATTGAAGCTCCCCAATAACACAGTGGCCTCCATCATTCTTAAATGGAAGAAGTTTGGAACCACCAAGACTCTTCCTAGAGCTGGCCGCCCGGCCAAACTGAGCAGTCGGGAGAGAAGGGCCCAATGGTCACTCTGACAGAGCTCCAGAGTTCCTCTGTGGATATGGGAGAATCTTCCAGAAGGACAACCATCTCTGCAGCACTTCACCAATCAAGCCTTTATGGTAGAGTGGGCAGACGGTAGCCACTCCTCAGTAAAAGGCACATGACAGTCCACTTGTAGTTTGCCAAAAAGCACCTAAAGGACTCTCAGACCATGAGAAAAAGATTCTCTGGTCTGATGAAACCAAGATGGAACTCTTTGGCCTGAATGCCAAGCGTCACGTCTTGAGGAAACCTGGCACCATCCCTATGGTATAGCATGGTGGTAGCAGCATCATGCTGTGGGGATGTTTTTCAGCAGCAGGGACTGGGAGACTAGTCAGGATTGTGGGAAAGATGAACAGCGCAAAGTACAGAAAGATCCTTGATGAAACCTGTTAATATTAAGGGACCAAAATACCCAAAAAATCTCACAATTGATAAGTACAGTAGGTGCCAAAATGTCCTTTCAGCCGGTGCTGCCTCGCCCTAAAAAATAATACATTATAAATGTTTCATAATAGTTGATCAATGCTTATTCATGAAAGTTGTTATTAAGTGTTACTGGCATTGATTGAATATGGAGACTGAGTCTTAGTGGTCAAATGGAGGGAAAAGAGATGGGCATGGTTTAAAAATGTGTTAAATAATTGTCACGGCTGTTTAAAGGATCGGACCAAAGCGCAGAATGGTTGTAGTTCCACATATTTATTATTACCATGAAACGTTGCAATACACCAAATACTTGAAACAACAAAATAACAAAACCGTGACGCAGAGAGAAATACACACTACTCAAAAATTAACAACCCACAAACACAAATGGGAAAACCCCCTACATAAATATGATCTCCAATTAGAGACAACGAGAACCGGCTGCCTCTAATTGGAGATCATCTCAACAACCCCAACATAGAAATAGAAACCTAGAAAAACAACATAGAAACAGATAACAAGAAAACCACCAAAAAAAACACCCGCTGTCACGCCCTGACCTACTCTACTATAGAAAATGACATCTTACAAGGGTCAGGACGTGACAATACTGGATCTATTTTACTGCTTTAATCTTTAAACTCTATTCATGCTTAACTACTGTGTTACTGCTACCTAGGGTTGCAAAATTACTCTATTACTGGTACCTAGGGTTGCAAAATTACTGTATTACTGCTATCTACGGTTGCAAAATTACTGTGTTACTGCTATCTAGGGTTGCAAAATTACTGTATTACAACTATCTAGGGTTGCAAAATTACTGTATTGCTGCTACCTAGGGTTGCAAAATTACTGTATTACTGGTACCTAGAGTTGCAAAATTACTGTATTACTGCTATCTAGGGTTGCAAAATTACTGTGTTACTGCTATCTAGGGTTGCAAAATTACAGTAACTTTCCCCAAATTCCCTGGATTTCCTGCATTTCCCCCTCATAATTCCAGGAATCTTCCAACCAGGAAATGTTGGTAAAGTTTTGCATGTTTTTCCAACACCAACAGGCCCTGGGATTTGATCCCAGAGCGGATGACTACATTCTCAAAGCCATCGGAATATTTGGTGGATTTTACCTGCTGTTCTTCACAGAGAAAGTACTGAAGATGGCACTAAGAACAGAGCATGAGGTATTGTCTGCTTTAAACAGTTGAACCAGCATATATATATATATATATACATACATACTGTACCTGTAACTTTGCATTTATCAGAGACGTAGCAGTGTTACAGTTTGCTTTCTCTAAGGTGTGTATTTCCTGTCTGTTTTTTGAGAGCATTATGATTGATTAATTGATTGATTAATTGATTGATTGATTGTTTGATTAATTGATTGATTGATCAATTAATTGATTGATTGATTGATTGATTCATTGATTCATTGATTCATTGATTCATTGATTCATTGATTGATTGTGACAATGTTCTGTGCCTACACTGTGTCGATTTGGCCCGGGTTCATTTCCTGTCTGTAGTATCTGGTCATCTAGCCAGCGTCTGTGTGTTCTGTCTCTGTATGTTTACCATAGGGCCCTGGTCAAAGCACTTATAGGAAGTACTTTAGGGTACCATTTGAGACATACCCATGCTCTCTTTTTAACCACTAAACTATATAAAAAATTATGTCTTTGCAGCATGGCCACAGCTGTTCTGTGCCTGTACTGTGTCGATTTGACCAGGCTTCATTTATTGTCTCTCTGTACATCTATCATCTATTTTCTCTGTATGTTTAACGTCTTTGTCTTGTCTCTGTATGTAAAACTTCTTAGGGCTAGAGTCCTTTTTTCAGAATTTCCACCTGACTGACGTGTCCAAAGTAAACTGCCTGTTACTCAGGCCCAGAAGCCAGGATAGAAAACACTTTGCAGTTTGTAGAAATTTTAAAATAATGTATGAAACTATAACACAATTGATAAGTTGGGAGACAATCGAAAGAAAAACCAACCCGATTATTTTTGTTGTTGAGATCCCATGTTCTTACAATGGAAAGCTATGGGTCCTATGCAATTCCAGCTCCCAGATTGCAATTCCTATGGCTTCCACTAGATGTCAACAGTCTTTGTTCAAGGTTTCAGGCTTGTTTTTTCCAAAACGAGGAAGAATTTTGAGTTTGGTACAGGGAGTCACAGTTGGAAATCAGTCTGTGGGCGCGTGACGAAGAGGACGCGCACCTGCTAATTTTACTTTTCTAATCTGGCAGACCCGGGCAGGCGGGACACTCTGGCAGCTCCGGGCAGACGGGCCACTCTGGCAGCTCCGGGCAGACGGGCCACTCTAGCAGCTCCGGGCAGTCGGGCCGCTCTGGCAGCTCCGGGCAGACGGGCCACTCTGGCAGCTCCTGGCAGACGGGCCACTCTGGCAGCTCCGGGCAGTCGGGCCACTCTGGCAGACCCGGGCAGTAGGGCCACTCTGGCAGACCCGGGCAGTAGGGCCGCTCCGGCAGACCCGGGCAGTCGGGCCGCTCCGGCAGACCCGGGCAGTCGGGCCGCTCCGGCAGACCCGGGCAGTCGGGCCACTCTGGCAGCTCCAGGCAGTCGGGCCACTCTGGCAGCTCCGGGCAGTCGGGCCACTCTGGCAGCTCCGGGCAGTCGGGCCACTCTGGCAGACCCGGGCAGTCGGGCCACTCTGGCTGATCCGGGCAGTCGGGCCGCTCTGGCTGATCCGGGGAGTCGGGCCACTCTGGCAGCTCCGGGCAGTCGGGCCACTCTGGCAGCTCCGGGCAGTCGGGCCACTCTGGCAGCTCCGGGCAGTCGGGCCACTCTGGCAGACCCGGGCAGTCGGGCCACTCTGGTTGATCCGGGCAGTCGGGCCGCTCTGGCTGATCCGGGCAGTCGGGCCGCTCTGGCAGCTCCTGACTGGCGGGCGGCTCTGGCGGCTCCTGACTGGCGGGCGGCTCTGGCGACTCCTGACTGGCGGGCAGCTCTGGCGACTCCTGACTGGCGGGCAGCTCTGGCGTCTCCTGACTGGCGGGCAGCTCTGGCTGCTCCTGACTGGCGGGCAGCTCTGGCGACTCTTGACTGGCGGGCAGCTCTGGTGACTCTTGACTGGCGAGGCTGGGCTGACGCACTAGACGCCTGATGCGTGGGGCTGGTACAGGACGTGCCAGCCTGGAGACACGCACCTCACGGCTAGTGCGTGTAGCGGGAACAGGCCGAGTCAGACTGGACTGACGCACCTCAGGGCTAGTGCGGGGAGCGGGAAACCTTGGACCGTAGAGGCGCACTGGCGGTCTTGAGCGCAGGGTTGGCATCACCTCTTCAGGCTCGATGCTCACTCTTCCCTGGCACATGCGGGGCGCTGGGATATAACACACCAGGCTCTCCACGCGTACTGGGGACACCGTGCGCTTTACTGCATACCACGGTGCCTGACCAGTACTATGTTGCCTCCTATAAGCAATTTTTTGGGGGGGCTGCCTCTCGGGCTTCCTTCCCAGCCGTGTTCCCTCATACCGTCGCCGTTAGTCCTTCTCTCCTGCTGCCTCCACTCTTCTGAGTGCCACCACCTGTTCCCATGGGAGGCGATCCCTTCCGACCAGGATCTCCTCCCAAGTGTAGGATCCCTTGCCGTCCAGGATGTCCTCCCATGTCCAGTCCTTTCTCTCCTCCTGGCGCTGCTCCCTCCTCCTCCGCTGCTTGGTCCTTTTGTGGTGGGTAGTTCTGTAAGGTCTGTCGTCAGAAATGGACCAAGGCGCAGCGGGAATGTGGATACTTATATTTCTTTAATAAAAGCACGTAAAGCATCCACAGGGAAAACAATAAACATGACGACAGGAACAGTTTTGCAGGCTAACAAACGCAGTGCAAAAACAACTACCCACAACCACAAGGAAAAACACACCCTACTATATAGGACTCCCAATCAAAGGCAACTCATCACACCTGCCTTCAATTGGGAGTCCAACACCCAACTCACACGTAACACAAAATCTCTGCCACGTCCTGACCAAAACTAATACAATTTCTCCCTCTGCTGGTCAGGACGTGACAGATTAACAAGAATTTAAGCTTTTAACCGATATAAGACACTTGTATGTACCTAGATGTTTAATATCCATCATTTTTATGATTATTTATTTGAATTGCGCGCCCTCCAATTTCACCGGAAATTGTCGCGCTGACGGGACACCTAGCCCTAAGAAGTTTTAACATCTTTGTCCTGTCTCTCCAGCAGTAACCTTAAGGCTGCATCCCAAATTACACCCTATTCCAAATATAGTGCGCTTCTTTTGACCGCAAGCCAATAGGGACGCACTGTATCGGGAACAAGGTGCCATCTTGAATACACAAATGCTCTCTTTTTAACCATCTTCTTTGTCCTTCCTTCTGCAGCATGGCCACAGTCACTTCTCTCCTCCAGGTCAGCTGAGGCAGAACTCTCTCCAGAACGGAGACGTGTCTGAGAAGAAAGAGTCCATCACCATGACTATATGTACCATCAGCAGCATCAGTACAGACAACACCAGCCCAGACCCTCCGGTATCATCCGCGGAACCATCTCCTCAGGTACCAGCTCTAGGGGGTGAAGTTTCCTATAGGTACTGACATCAGGTCAGCTTTTCCCTCCCCTAATCCTAAACCTAAACTAACAAAGAATACAATACTGACCCCAGATCAGCGTCTAGGGGCAACTTCATCCTACACCGTCTACCAAGCAGTGTCTTGGTTCACTAGACATAAAATAGGAGAAAACATTTTGAAAGGGAGGAAGTACTTCCGTGAATTTGTCGAATAAGAACTAACTTATTTAGTGTCTGTAAAAATGTTTGCTACGTTGGGCTCTAGAACATGACCCAGGTGTGAGTCACAAAGTGCTCAACTGACCTTGAACAGTCATAGCTGTCTATGGCTGTATGTGGCTATCTGTACCCTGTATGTACCCTGTCTGTACCCTGTCTGTGGCTATCTGTACCCTGTCTGTGGCTATCTGTACCCTGTATGTACCCTGTCTGTACCATGTCTGTGGCTATCTGTACCCTGTATGTACCCTGTCTGTACCCTGTCTGTACCCTGTCTGTACCCTGTCTGTACCCTGTCTGTGGCTATCTGTACCCTGTATGTACCCTGTCTGTACCATGTCTGTGGCTATCTGTACCCTGTATGTACCCTGTCTGTACCCTGTCTGTACCCTGTCTGTGGCTATCTGTACCCTGTATGTACCCTGTCTGTACCATGTCTGTGGCTATCTGTACCCTGTCTGTACCCTGTCTGTACCCTGTCTGTGGCTATCTGTACCCTGTATGTACCCTGTCTGTACCCTGTCTGTGGCTATCTGTACCCTGTATGTACCCTGTCTGTACCCTGTCTGTGGCTATCTGTACCCTGTCTGTACCCTGTCTGTACCCTGTCTGTACCCTGTCTGTACCCTGTCTGTGGCTATCTGTACCCTGTATGTACCCTGTCTGTACCATGCCTGTGGCTATCTGTACCCTGTCTGTACCCTGTCTGTACCCTGTCTGTACCCTGTCTGTACCCTGTCTATGGCTGTATGTGGCTATCTGTACCCTGTCTGTACCCTGTCTGTACCCTGTCTGTGGCTATCTGTACCCTGTATGTACCCTGTCTGTACCATGTCTGTGGCTATCTGTACCCTGTATGTACCCTGTCTGTACCCTGTTTGTACCCTGTCTGTACCCTGTCTGTACCCTGTCTATGGCTGTATGTGTCTATCTGTACCCTGTATGTACCCTGTCTGTAGCCTGTCTGTAGCCTGTCTGTAGCCTGTCTGTGGCCTGTCTGTGGCGTTCTCACCAAAGACAGAGGGGTCAGACAGGGTAGAAATGAGAGAGAGGTCAATACTCACAGTAATAACACAGAAATAACATAAATAAAAAATATGACATTATAATGAGAAACACATAGAGGAACAGGGAACACCAGTGTATTTATATCAAACCACCCACGGGACAAACTGGACCTGCGGGACCCCAGTTGGGGCACTCTGACCTAGAACGACTAGGTCAGGGACGACTAGGCACTGAGCAGCACTGAGTATTAAAGCCTAGTTATTTATTGAGCTGTTATCTGTGACGCTAGTGATCAGGGAAACCTTGTTAATGTATAAACCATTAGTTCTCTGGCTCAAGTGGAGGAGTCTGGCCTTGTTAAACACATCACAGATACTGAGCAAATGGACGAGACTGACGCTGTCACACAGGGCTAAGGGAACGGGACTCTGTTCATAGTCTCCTGTGTGACAGAGTCTGCATGCCAAATGGAAACCTATTCCCTTTAGAGTATGGACTCTGGTCAAATGTAGTTCACTCAAGGGAATAGGGTGCCATTTGGCATGTAGCCTCTCACACAGGAGACTAAAGAATGGGTCTGATCACAGGCCTGCGTATCCTAGACTCTTGATAAAAGCAAGAATTGTCTCACTTGTACACAAAGACTGCCTGTTCTGGCCTGGGCCAATAAGGAGTTGGTTTGTCACAGCAGCAGAGAAGCTACCGACCAACCATCGTGTTATTTACATACTGCATCGGAATGTTGTTGTGTTTCTTTGCTTTTCAGATTGAAGTAAAAAAAATACCGTTACATAGTAAACGTGTTATATAGTAAATATGTTATATTAATTAGGATATGACATATTATATAGTAAATATCTTATATTAACTAAACTATGACATATTATATAGTAAATATGTGTTATATTAATTAGGATATGACATATTATATAGTAAATATATGTTATATTAATTAGGATATGACATATTATATAGTAAATATATGTTATATTAATTAGCATATGACATATTATATAGTAAATATATTATATTAACTAAACTATGACATATTAAATAGTAAATATATGTTATATTAATTAGGATATGACATATTAAATAGGAAATATATTTTATATTAACTAAACGATGACATATTATATAGTAAATATATTATATTAACTAAACTATGACATATTATATAGTAAATATATGTTATATTAATTAGGATATGACATATTATATAGTAAATATATGTTGTATTAACTAAACTGACATATGATATAGTAAATATATTATATTAACTAAACTATGACATATTATATAGTAAATATGTTATATTAACTAAACTGACATATTATATAGTAAATATATGTTATATTAATTAGGATATGACATATTAAATAGTAAATATATGTTATATTAATTAGGATATGACATATTATATAGTAAATATATGTTATATTAACTAAACTGACATATTATATAGTAAATATATTATATTAACTAAACTATGACATATTATATAGTAAATATATGTTATATTAATTAGGATATGACATATTATATAGTAAATATATTATATTAACTAAACTATGACATATTATATAGTAAATATGTTATATTAACTAAACTGACATATGATATAGTAAATATATTATATTAACTAAACTATGACATATTATATAGAATAATATATTATATTAACTAAACTGACATATTATATAGTAAATATATGTTATATTAATTAGGATATGACATATTATATAGTAAATATATGTTGTATTAACTAAACTGACATATTATATAGTAAATATATGTTGTATTAACTAAACTGACATATTATATAGTAAATATATGTTGTATTAACTAAACTGACATATTATATAGTAAATATATGTTGTATTAACTAAACTGACATATTATATAGTAAATATATGTTGTATTAACTAAACTGACATATTACTTTCATGTCCAATCCAGTTCTGCTCCCCTTTACTCTTCCTCCTTCCTCTGCGACGTTGTCCCAGCAGGAAGTCCATGTCAATAATGTGATGTGCCACTGGCTGCGGGGTCAGCGCATCGCCAACATAAAGACGGTGGCCTGGATGATCACACTGAGTGACGCTCTGCACAACTTCATCGACGGCCTGGCGATCGGAGCTTCTTTTACCGTGTCTGTGGTGGCTGGCTTCAGTACCTCCATCGCCATCGTCTGTGAGGAGTTCCCCCACGAGCTAGGTGAGGGATCAATCAATCATATTTATCTATAATTTACTTCATTTTTATAAGCAGTTGTCATGAAGGGATTTCACAGTAACAGCAGTAAGCAACTTGGCTGAACTAAACCAACCTTCATTTGAAAATGATAAATTCATTATTAAATCACTTGGCTATTTTTTGTTAATAAACGTAACTAAAAGTCATACTGGTTTCTCATTGTGTCTACTGTGTTACTGAACCTGTTGCTCTCTCTCTGGCCTCTTCCTGCAGGGGACTTTGTGATCCTGTTGAATGCTGGGATGAGTATCCCCCAGGCCGTGTTCTTCAACCTGCTGTCAGCCATGTCCTGCTACATCGGCCTGGCTTTCGGCATCCTTCTGGGGAGCAACTTCGCCCCCAACGCCATCTTCGCCATCGCTGGGGGAATGTTCCTCTACATAGCACTGGCAGACATGGTGAAGGATAATGTTAATCTACATAGCACTGGCAGACATGGTGAAGGATAATGTTACTCTTCATAGCACTGGCAGATATGGTGAAGGAGAATGTTACTCTTCATAGCACTAGCAGATATGGTGAAGGAGAATGTTCTTCTGCAGATATGGTGAAGGATATGTTCCTCTACATAGCACTGGCAGATATGGTGAAGGAGAATGTTATTCTACATAGCACTGGTAGATATGGTGAGTGACATGGTAAATCTCAATTGCATTTCCTTGATTCCTCACAGAGGGCAGGGACCTTTGAGTTGAGGAGAGAGAGGATGCTAGGAATCAAGGAAATGCAATTGAGATTCTCCCATGATGCTTTCCTTCGTCCTCAATGCCGTCTGATCTGCTTCAACATCTCAGATTACAACGCAGATCCTCAACTGACTGATTTTCTGAATTGACTTTAGTTTTTAACTTGTATGTGGCGTTCATCAACCTTCAGCTGCCAAGCAGGGCGTACATGCGATGGCATTAGAGAATCCGTACCTAACTTTTCAATAGCTCAGTAGAAGTCTATATTGAGTTTAGTATGAAGGTTCTCTGGTCTTGCAGGGAGAGAAGACGGGCCATTTAAAAAAATAAATACATTTAAGGACCCAACCACTGAATGACCCAGTAGACAGTCAGTTTCTCATCATACCATACTGTACGTGTTATCAGTTGTTGTGTTTTCACAGCTGCAGGGCTGCTTCTATCCCCCCAAGGAGGGAGGAAGCACAGCTTTATTGACTGTAATACAGTGTGACCTGATGATAGCTGCAAGGGAGAGAGATGGAGGGGGGAGGGAGGACAGTAGAACGAGGGAGAGAGATGGAGGGAGGGAGGACGGTAGAACGAGGGAGAGAGATTGAGGGAGGGAGGACGGTAGGACGAGGGAGGGAGGATGGTAGGACGAGGGGAGAGATGGAGGGAGGGAGGGAGGGAGGACGGTAGAACGAGGGAGGGAGGGAGGGAGGACGGTAGAGGGAGGGAGAGAGATGGAGGGAGGGAGGACGGTAGAACGAGAGAGAGAGATTGAGGGAGGGAGGACGGTAGGACGAGGGAGGGAGGGAGGATGGTAGGACGAGGGGAGAGATGGAGGGAGGGAGGGAGGACGGTAGAACGAGGGAGGGAGGGAGGGAGGACGGTAGAACGAGGGAGAGAGATGGAGGGAGGGAGGATGGTAGAACGAGAGAGAGAGATGGAGGGAGGATGGTAGAACGAGGGAGAGATGGAGGGAGGGAGGACGGTAGAACGAGGGAGAGAGAGGGAGGGAGGGAGGACGGTAGAACGAGGGAGAGAGAGGGAGGGAGGGAGGGAGGACGGTAGAACGAGAGAGAGAGATGGAGGGAGGGAGGACGGTAGAACGAGGGAGAGAGATGGAGGGAGAGTGGGCGATAGAACGAGGGAGAGAGAGGGAGGGAGGGAGGACGATAGAACGAGGGAGAGATGGAGGGAGGGAGGTAAGGAAGACGGTAGAACGAGGGAGAGAGATGGAGGGGTGGAGGACGGTAGAACGAGGGAGAGAGATGAGGGAGAGTGGGCGATAGAACAAGGGAGAGAGATGGAGGGAGAGTGGGCGATAGAACGAGGGAGAGATGGAGGGAGGGAGGGAAGATGGTAGAACGAGGGAGAGAGATGGAGGGGGGAGGACGGTAGAACGAGGGAGAGAGATGGAGGGGGGGAGGACGGTAGAACGAGGGAGAGAGATGGAGGGAGGGAGGACGGTAGAACGAGGGAGAGAGATGGAGGGAGAGTGGGCGATAGAACGAGGGAGAGAGAGGGAGGGAGGGAGGACGGTAGAACGAGGGAGAGAGATGGAGGGAGGGAGGACGGTAGAACGAGGGAGAGAGAGGGAGGGAGGGAGGACGGTAGAATGAGGGAGAGAGAGGGAGGGAGGGAGGACGGTAAAACGAGGGAGAGAGATGGAGGGAGGGAGGACGGTAGAACGAGGGAGAGAGAGGGAGGGAGGGAGGACGGTAGAACGAGGGAGAGAGAAGGAGGGAGGGAGGACGGTAGAACGAGGGAGAGAGAGGGAGGGAGGGAGGACGGTAGAACGAGGGAGAGGGAGGGAGGGAGGACGGTAGAACGAGGGAGAGAGAAGGAGGGAGGGAGGACGGTAGAACGAGGGAGAGAGAAGGAGTAATAGAGACTGAAATGAATCTGATATTTAACTGTTTGGGTTGTAATTAACGGAATCTGATATTTAACTGTTTGGGTTGTAATTAACAGAATCTGATATTTAACTGTTTGGTTTAAAACTGGTTGTTTCTGATTTCAGTTCCCAGAGATGAACGCCATCATGAATGAACAGGACGGGTCGACGGTGACCAATGTTATCTTCTTCCTGATCCAGAACGCCGGATTGCTCACCGGATTCGCTATCATCCTGCTCATCACCATGTTCGTTGGTGAGATCAACCTGGGTTAGAGCCAATGCTGTAGCTATAGAAACACTAGATGACTGACAAGGGCCGTTGTTTTGAAGCCACTGCGCCGCCATCTTTTTTTTATTTTTTATTGAAATACCGTAGAATTCATTTCATTCCTATGGAGGACTGCTCCTTCTGAGGAGTACTAATATGGTGGACGGTGGCTTCAGAGCCTGTCATTGGCCAATATATATTATCAGCAATCTAGTGTTTATACACATCATTGGGTAGAGCTGGGTGAGAGGGAAGAGAAGAACGAGGGAGGGAGAGAAAAACGAGAATGAGAGGAACAATGAGAGACATAAATCATTTCAAAAAGAACAAAACGTGAAAGAACAGAGCTGCTTTCATTCCGCTCCGATCTCACATCTCACTGGGAAAGTAAACGTCTTGTTTTACACTAATTGTTTACTGGGAAACGGAATACTTGTCCTTTTAGTTGTTGTTTTTCTGACTATCATTATATTTAAATAGAGGGAACAATCACGTAAACTAGTGTAAATGAAATTAAGAAACAAATGTATTTAAACAAACGTTTTCAATAAATTATTTTTTCAGTCTTTACAATGTTCTTGTGAACTTGTCTTGCTTTTACTTGAACTGATGATCTGTTGTCTCCACCAATGATTTATATATACACTAGATGACTGATAGGGGGCGCTGTTGAATCACCGTGCCTCCATTTTGGAACTCCCCCACCGTTGTTAAAAAGCATTCTTTGCACATTTCTTCTATTATAGACACCTTAATGCATACTTTTAAATTATATTATGTGAGCTAAACATACAAATAAAAAATACAGTATATAAAAACATTTCCTTTCAAGTAATATCTAACAATTTCACAACAACTACCTAATACACATAAATCTAAGTAAAGGAATGGAATTAAGAATATATAAATATATGGACGAGCGATGTCAGAGCGGCATAGACTAAGATGTAATAGATAGTATAGAATACAGTATATACTTATGAGATGAGTAATGCAAGATATGTAAACATTATTAAAGTGACATTATTAAAAGTGACTAGTGATCCATTTATTAAAGTGGCCAATGATTTTAAGTCTGTATGTTGGCAGCAGCCTCTAATGTGTTAGTGATGGCTGTTTAACAGTCTGATGGCCTTGAGATAGAAGCTGTTTTTCAGTCTCTCGGTCTCAGCTTTGATGCACCTGTACTGACCTCACCTTCTGGATGATAGCAGGGTGAACAGGCAGTGGCTTGGGTGGTTGTTGTCCTCGATGATCTTTTTGGCCTTCCTGTGACATCGGGTGGTGTAGGTGTCCTGGAGGGCAGGTAGTTTGTCCCCGGTAATGCATTGGGCAGACCGTACCACCCTCTGGAGAGCCCTGCGGTTGTGGGCGGTGCAGCTGCCATACCAGGCTGTGATACAGCCCGACAGGATGCTCTCGATTGTGCATCTGTAAAAGTTTGTGAGGGTTTTAGGTGACAAACCAAATTTCTTCAGCCTCCTGAGGTTGAAGAGGCGCTATTGCGCCTTCACCACACTGTCTGTATGGGTGGACCATTTCAGTTTGTCAGGGTAAGCCGAGACTAAATTTAGTAATGAATAAATTGGTTACATTTATTTAAATGGACAATTCTGTGACCTGTCTTTTGCCAGTTCTAAATGGACACAAAACCTGTTAACAACAAAGGTGTCAGCTAGAGATGACGTGCAGGAGCATGCTGGGATTTGTAGTTTTGCGTGATGTCTACGTTGATGCTAATTAGCATTTTCGAAATCTGAGAGTAAATAAAGCCGAATATATTGATAAGTGTCCCCTTGTCCCGAGAGAACTTTACATGGTTAACAAAATGTCGCGCCAGGGTAAGGGTAAGTCTACACGAAACACAGCCCTTATTGTAAGTGTTTCTAAAATTCCTAATGGGAAAAATGAATGGAACCATTTCCCTGTTTGACTGCTAGGTTTTATGGGTATTATGACTCATACTGTGGGGCTCTATGGCCAATACATACTGTAGCATCAGCAGTCCAGGGTTTATATACAATAAGGGTATTAAACTCATTCCATGGAGGGCCTAATGTTTGCAGGTTTTTCCTTTCGAATCAAATTGTATTGGTCAATTAAGCCCTAGACAACCAGGTGAGGGGAGGTCTTTACTAATTAGTTACTTTAATACATTAATCAAGTACAAGGGAGGAGCGAAAACCTGCGGGTTTGACAGGTGATATTTATTGAACAAAAATATAAACGCAACATGCAACAATTTCAACAATTTTACTGAGTTTCAGTTCATGTAAGGAAATCAGTCAATTGAAATGAATTCATTAGGCCCTAATCTATGGATTTCATATGACTGGGCAGAGGCACAGCCATGGGTGGGCCTGGGAGGGCAGGTGAAGAAGCCAGGTGTGGAGGCCCTGGGTTGGCGTGGTTACACCTGGCCTGTGGTTGTGAGGCCGGTTGGATGTACTGCCGAGTTCTCTAAAACTACGTGGGAGGCGGCTTATGGTAGAGAAATGAACATTCAATTCTCTGTCAACAGCTCTTGTGGACATTCCTGCAGTCAGCAAGCCAATTGCACGCTCCCTCAAAACTTGATACATCTGTGACGTTGTGTTGTGTGACAAAACTGCACCTTTTTAGTAGCCTTTTCTTGTCCCCCAGCACAAGGTGCACCTGTGTAATGATCATGCTGTTTAATCAGCTTCTTGACATGCCACACCTGTCATGTGGACGGATTATATTAACAAAAAGAGAAATGCTCACTAACAGGGATGTAAACACATTTGTGCCCAACATTGGAGAGAAAAAAGAGTTTAATGCGTATGGAACGTTTCTGGGATCTTTTATTTCAGCTCATGAAACATGAGACCAACACTTTACAATGTTACGTTTATATTTATGTTCAGTAATACATAAATTGGTCTCCACCGATGGACTCAATCACTTTGCTGTAGAAAAATGATTCAATAATGTGTGAGGTAGGCCATTTACCAGAGCGATTTAGAATAGTGAGTAACTACAAATCAAATTACATTTACATTTACATTTAAGTCATTTAGCAGACGCTCTTATCCAGAGCAACTTACAAATTGGTGCATTCACCTTATGATATCCAGTGGAACAACCACTTTACAATAGTGCATCTATATCTTTTAAGGGGGGGGGGGGGGTTAGAAGGATTACTTTATCCTATCCCAGGTATTCCTTAAAGAGGTGGGGTTTCAGGTGTCTCCGGAAGGTGGTGATTGACTCCGCTGCCCTGGCGTCGTGAGGGAGCTTGTTCCACCATTGGGGTGCCAGAGCAGCGAACAGTTTGGACTGGGCTGAGCGGGAACCGTGCTTCCTCAGAGGTAGGGAGGCGAGCAGGCCAGAAGTGGATGAACGCAGTGCCCTTGTTTGGGTGTAGGGCCTGATCAGAGCCTGAAGGTACGGAGGTGCCGTTCCCCTCACAGCTCCGTAGGCAAGCACCATGGTCTTGTAGCGGATGCGAGCTTCAACTGGAAGCCAGTGGAGAGAGCGGAGGAGCGGGGTGATGTGAGAGAACTTGGGAAGGTTGAACACCAGACGGGCTGCGGCGTTCTGGATGAGTTGTAGGGGTTTAATGGCACAGGCAGGGAGCCCAGCCAACAGCGAGTTGCAGTAATCCAGACGGGAGATGACAAGTGCCTGGACTAGGACCTGCGCCGCTTCCTGTGTGAGACAGGGTCGTACTATAGAGAGGCTATATACAGTAGAGAGGCTATAGAGAGGCTATATTCAGTAGAGAGGCTATATACAGTAGAGAGGCTATATACAGTAGAGAGGCTATAAAAGTAGAGAGCCTATAAAAGTAGAGAGGCTATATACAGTAGAGAGACTATATACAGTAGAGAGGCTATATACAGTTGAGAGGCTATATACAGTAGAGAGGCTATAACAGTAGAGAGGCTATATACAGTAGAGAGGCTATATACAGTAGAGAGACTATATACAGTAGAGAGGCTATAACAGTAGAGAGGCTATATACAGTAGAGAGGCTATATACAGTAGAGAGGCTATATACAGTAGTGAGGCTATATACAGTAGAGGCTATATGCAGTAGAGAGGCTATATACAGTAGAGAGGCTATATAGAGTAGAGAGGCTATATACAGTAGAGAGGTTATATACAGTAGAGGGGCTATATACAGTAGAGAGGCTATATACAGTAGAGAGGCTATATACAGTTGAGAGGCTATATACAGTAGAGAGGCTATAAAAGTAGAGAGGCTATATACAGTAGAGAGGCTATATACAGTTGAGAGACTATATACAGTAGAGAGGCTATAAAAGTAGAGAGGCTATAAAAGTAGAGAAGCTATATACAGTAGAGAGGCTATATACAGTAGAGAGGCTATATACAGTAGAGAGGTTATATACAGTAGAGAGGCTATATACAGTAAAGAGGCTATATACAGTAGAGAGGCTATAAACAGTAGAGAGGCTATAACAGTAGAGAGATATATACAGTAGAGAGGCTATATACAGTAGGGAGGCTATAACAGTAGAGAGACTATATACAGTAGAGAGGCTATAAAAGTAGAGAGGCTATATACAGTAGAGAGGCTATATACAGTAGAGGCTATATACAGTAAAGAGGCTATATACAGTAGAGAGGCTATATACAGTAGAGAGGCTATATACAGTAAAGAGGTTATATACAGTAGAGGCTATATACAGTAGAGAGGCTATATACAGTAGAGAGGCTATATACAGTAGAGAGGCTATAAACAGTAGAGAGGCTATAACAGTAGAGAGACTATATACAGTAGAGAGGCTATAAAAGTAGAGAGGCTATATACAGTAGAGAGGCTATATACAGTAGAGGCTATATACAGTAGAGAGGCTATATACAGTAGAGAGACTACATACAGTAGAGGCTATATACAGTAGAGAGGCTATAACAGTAGAGAGGCTATATACAGTAGAGAGGCTATATACAGTAGAGGCTATATACAGTAGAGGCTATATACAGTAGAGAGGCTATATACAGTAGAGAGCCTATATACAGTAGAGAGACTATATAACAGTAGAGAGTCTATATACAGTAGAGAGGCTATATACAGTAGAGAGACTATATACAGTAGAGGCTATATACAGTAGAGAGGCTATATACAGTAGAGAGGCTATATACAGTAGCGAGGCTATAAAAGTAACGAGGCTATATACAGTAGAGAGGCTATATACAGTAGAGAGGCTATATACAGTAGAGAGGCTATATAGAGTAGAGAGGCTATATACAGTAGAGAGGCTATATACAGTAGAGAGGCTATATACAGTAGCGAGGCTATAAAAGTAACGAGGCTATATACAGTAGAGAGGCTATATACAGTAGAGAGGCTATATACAGTAGAGAGGCTATATACAGTAGAGGCTATATACAGTAGAGAGGCTATATACAGTAGAGGTTATATACAGTAGAGAGGGTATATACAGTAGAGAGGCTATATACAGTAGAGAGGCTATATACAGTAGAGAGGCTATATACAGTAGAGGCTATATACAGTAGAGAGGCTATATACAGTAGAGAGGCTATATACAGTAGAGAGACTACATACAGTAGAGGTTATATACAGTAGAGAGGCTATATACAGTAGAGAGGCTATATACAGTAGAGAGGCTATATACAGTAGCGAGGCTATAAAGTAACGAGACTATATACAGTAGAGAGGCTATATACAGTAGAGAGGCTATATACAGTAGAGAGGCTATATACAGTAGAGAGGCTATATAGAGTAGAGAGGCTATATACAGTAGAGAGGCTATACAGAGTAGAGAGGCTATATACAGTAGACAGGCTATATACAGTAGAGAGGTTATATACAGTAGAGAGGCTATATACAGTAGAGAGGCTATATACAGACACCGGTTAGTCATGCTGATTGAGGTAGTATGTACATGTAGACATGGTTAAGTGACTATGCATATATGATGAGCAGAGAGTAGCAGTAGTGTAAAAAGAGGGGTTGGTTGGTTGGTGGGACACAATGCAGACATTTTAGTACTGGTCCTGAAAGCCACACCCCTGTCGTTGCAAGCTTCATGCTACACCATCTGAGCCACAAGGAATCCTATGAAGACGCACAGCAAGATAATATTTCACTGTGTTTAGCTGCCCATTTGTTCTATCTTTCTCCATGAATCGGCCCATGTGTTTCTATAACACTGTTTCTACATCCTGTTTGTAATGATGCTGATAAACTGCAGAAGGAAGAGTCAGAAGGGCTGAATGTTCCGTCCAGCCAATCAGAAACGAGACATCCAGTAAATCCGTCCAATCACAGTGAATGCGGACGTCAGCACCACAATCAACAGAAGTACTAATTGTTTTTCTCCGACAAATGAATTTCTATTTCTCTGAGACACAAATCAGGTAGGGGGGGTTATATCTCTTACAAATCCTTACCATTACAGCTAAAAGATGAACCATGCACGTTTTGATGGAATGTAAATATATATATATATATATATATAGGATGTGACTATCGGCTTAGTTAAATAAAGGTTAAATAAAAAGATAACTCGCTATCTAGCTAGGTAACAATTCAGAGCTAATAGCTAGGTTTAGTTTGCCAGTAGAGTTACGTGCTAATCGATAGAAACTAATAAGTAATATAGTTAGGGATCAAATAGCTAGGGAAGAGCAGATTTGATGTCGCATTAATTGGATTAGTGAAATATAGGGCATTGACACAGCGGTCAGCTGTCTGGTACCCGACATTGAACTGAACTCTGTCAGGCAGAAATGAGCGTTTGAATAAGGACAGATTCCTCTATAAGGCAAAATGTTGAATACAATTATCTATTTTAACGTATTTTACCAGTTTTCCGTGCGGTTGGTCCTTTTTAGCGGTAGGAATGTGAGACTATATATCCACAGGAAAGTATAATTGCATGAGTTTTTCAAAGCACTGGTGTAGTGTTCAGATTTCTACCACCTGAAGCTGGTAAACACCAGATAAAAACCCAGGAGCTCGGTAAGTAACGTTATGCATGCCCTGTTCAGATTTCTACCACCTGAAGCTGGTAAACACAAGATATAAACCCAGGAGCTCGGTAAGTAACCTTATGCATGCCCTGTTCAGATTTCTACCACCTGAAGCTGGTAAACACAAGATATAAACCCAGCAGCTCGGTAAGTAACGTTATGCATGCCCTGTTCAGATTTCTACCACCTGAAGCTGGTAAACACAAGATATAAACCCAGCAGCTCGGTAAGTAACGTTATGCATGCCCTGTTCAGATTTCTACCACCTGAAGCTGGTAAACACAAGATATAAACCCAGGAGCTCGGTAAGTAACGTTATGCATGCCCTGTTCAGATTTCTACCACCTGAAGCTGGTAAACACAAGATATAAACCCAGCAGCTCGGTAAGTAACGTTATGCATGCCCTGTTCAGATTTCTACCACCTGAAGCTGGTAAACACAAGATATAAACCCAGCAGCTCGGTAAGTAACGTTATGCATGCCCACGCTGGTGTACATGCTGCAGGTAGAAATCTGAATGCTTTACCAGCGCTTTGAAAATTTGACATAATTATATATTCCTGTGGATATATTGTCTCACATTCCTACTGCCAAAAGGACCGACCACATGGACAACCGGTAAAGAAAGTTAAAATATAATTTTATAAAAAAAATCTGCCGGCGTGTAGAGGTCTTGAGAGGAAACTTTCCTGATTCAGTATTTCTACTTGCACATCCTCATCTGCACATCTATCACTCCAGTGTTAATTGCTAAATTATAATTATTTCGCCACTATGGCCTATGTATTGCCTTACCCCCTTACTCCATTTGCACACACTATATAGATTTTTTTCTATTGTGTTATTGACTGTTTGTTTACTCCATGTGTAACTCTGTGTTGTTATTTTGTTGCACTGCTGTGCTTTATCTTGGCCAGGTCGCAGTTGCAAATGAGAACTTGTTCTCAACTGGCCAACCTCATTAAATAAAGGCGAAATCATCAAATCAAATGTATTTATATAGCCCTTCTTACATCAGCTGATGTCTCAAAGTGCTTATACAGAAACCCAGCCTAAAACCCCAAACAGCAAGCAATGCAGGTGTAGAAGCACGGTGGCTAGGAAAAACTCCCTAGGAAAAACTCCCTAGAAAGGCAAAAACCTAGGAAGAAACCTAAAGAGGAACCAGGCGATGAGGGGTGGCCAGTCCTCTTCTGGCTGTGCCGGGTGGAGATTAAATAAAAAATTAAAATCCTAATTTCCGCCTGAGTTGGGTTTCCAGGCAATGCAGTCAGGTGACATTCAGGTGAGGCGAGACGGCTGTGGGTGTCACAAAATTTCATCAGCCGGTGATTGTAAAGCAAATAACAAGTCGGTCTCACGGTAATTGACTGTTAATTAACACAAACGCATTTAGAATCTCCTGGCTTCAACACATGGACAACAAGCCACTGATGCAGACCTTTGAAACATCTACATTTAAAAAATAAAAAAAAGTCTAAATCCATGTAATATATCCTACACCTTCACAATAAATCCATTATTTATTGTAGACAGGTCTAAAGAAACATGATATGAAGAAAATTTCAAAAGAACAGAAGGGCATACTCTGAGTTGTCCTTATGTTAGGTCCTGATCTGTCTCTATGCCATATGGCTGTGGGGCTACACTAGTTCATTTAGCAGACAAAATTTGCTCAGAATTCCGTGGCATTATTTTATAGTATGAAGAAACACATCTGAACAAAGCTGAATAAAATATAAATAATATTTTCTGAACTATTTGAGGCAGTTTGAGGCAGTGCACACATACAGCTATTCAATGTTGAGCAGTTAACAAGAAACAGCTACTCCAAGAATGCTTAATTTATTAAGTTATTAATGTAACTTTACTTGTTCTACAACCGTTGGGCTATATGTGTTGATGTTTAATACATTATAAGGCTGCATGATGCGACTCTAATGATGATTTGAAAAAAGTTGCTTGAAAATGCATGAGCTCTACTTTTGTTTTTTGAGAAGCACTTGATAACGCCTCAAATTTCCCAGCGGGATCCCCTTTTGTGTGGCCATAATGCACCCTAAAATATCCATGCTTTTTGCAGCCCTTCCTCCTGAGTGCTGCCTGCTCCGAAGAACCTCCTCATCTCACTCACACGGCTCTCCATCACGTGACCGGGTCTTTCTCACAGGCTACAAGTGAAGACGGACACATCGGAGACGCAACTGTGCCCGTCCTCATCCAATTCCAAGGTGCATAATGAAGAAATTGGAAGAACTGTCCACATTTTTTCTTTTCGTCAGCCAACAAGATGAGTAGGCCTAACGAACAGCGAAAGCATTAGCCCTATGTCAATCTCCTTTCCCCATAGTACATATTAGGTGCGAGGAAAAATATATTCCAAACATAGTCTGGGACAGTTGTGGGATGCGATAGATCCCAAATTAATACAACCACTAACATCAAAATAGTTTTTTTACGCAATGTGGCTGATGCAACAGATCAGAATGTTTAGTTTTAAAATGCTGATGAACTATTATGCTGTTTCTTCACATTATGTAAAGATAAACAATGTGCTTAATATTTGCATAATATCAGGAAAGTTGAGAAATAAATATAGTAGACCTAGCCTATAGAAAGCAGATGGGATCCTCCTCTTTTTAATAGAGGCCATCACTCTGTTTTCTCACGCTATTGCATAGCCTATAGAAATGTTGCGCAACATGAGCTCTTGTAACAGTGTAGGTTCCGTCCCTCTCTTCGCCCCAACCTGGGCTCGAACCAGGGACCCTTGCACACATCAACAACTGACACCCCACGAAGCATCGTTACCCATCGCGCCACAAAAGCCGCGGCCCTTGCAACGCAAGGGGAACAACTACTTCAAGTCTCAGAGCGAGTGACGTCACTGATTGAAACGCTATTAGCGCGCACCACCGCTAACTATTTAGCCATTTCACATCGGTTACACTCTCATGAAGTGTTTCATTTGATTTTCGATCACATTTGCATTGATGTCAGAGTGATTTAGAGGGACAATAGAGTGCTGAGTAGCAGGCAGTTAGCAAGTTTGGTAGGCTACAACACTAGACTCTATTATGGTGGGAGATTTTAATACGGTCTTAAATACCTCTATGGACCGGAAAGGAAATCACACTAAAAACTATCACCCTCAGGCACTTAAGGAAATCATGAATGTCATGGATATATTGGAATTAGTGGATATATGGAGACTTAAATACCCTGACCTAGTGAGATATACATGGAGGAGGTTTAATACCCTGACCTAGTGAGATATACATGGAGGAGGTTTAATACCCTGACCTAGTGAGATATACATGGAGGAGGTTTAATACCCTGACCTAGTGAGATATACATGGAGGAGGTTTAATATCCTGACCTAGTGAGATATACATGGAGGAGGTTTAATACCCTGACCTAGTGAGATATACATGGAGGTTTAATATCCTGACCTAGTGAGATGTACATGGAGGAGGTTTAATATCCTGACCTAGTGAGATATACATGGAGGAGGTTTAATATCCTGACCTAGTGAGATATACATGGCGGAGGTTTAATATCCTGACCTAGTGAGATATACATGGCGGAGGTTTAATACCCTGACCTAGTGAGATATACATGGAGGACGTTTAATATCCTGACCTAGTGAGATATACATGGAGGAGGTTTAATATCCTGACCTAGTGAGATATAAATGGAGGAGGTTTAATATCCTGACCTAGTGAGATATACATGGAGGAGGTTTAATATCCTGACCTAGTGAGATATACATGGAGGAGGTTTAATACCCTGACCTAGTGAGATATACATGGAGGAGGTTTAATATCCTGACCTAGTGAGATATACATGGAGGAGGTTTAATATCCTGACCTAGTGAGATATACATGGAGGAGGTTTAATATCCTGACCTAGTGAGATATACATGGAGGAGGTTTAATATCCTGACCTAGTGAGATATACATGGAGGAGGTTTAATATCCTGACCTAGTGAGATATACATGGAGGAGGTTTAATATCCTGACCTAGTGAGATATACATGGAGGAGGTTTAATACCCTGACCTAGTGAGATATACATGGAGGAGGTTTAATACCCTGACCTAGTGAGATATACATGGAGGAGGTTTAATATCCTGACCTAGTGAGATATACATGGAGGAGGTTTAATATCCTGACCTAGTGAGATATACATGGAGGAGGTTTAATACCCTGACCTAGTGAGATATACATGGAGGAGGTTTAATATCTTGACCTAGTGAGATATACATGGAGGAGGTTTAATACCCTGACCTAGTGAGATATACATGGAGGAGGTTTAATATCCTGACCTAGTGAGATATACATGGAGGAGGTTTAATATCCTGACCTAGTGAGATATACATGGAGGAGGTTTAATATCCTGACCTAGTGAGATATACATGGAGGAGGTTTAATACCCTGACCTAGTGAGATATACATGGAGGAGGTTTAATATCCTGACCTAGTGAGATATACATGGAGGAGGTTTAATATCCTGACCTAGTGAGATATACATGGAGGAGGTTTAATATCCTGACCTAGTGAGATATACATGGAGGAGGTTTAATATCCTGACCTAGTGAGATATACATGGAGGAGGTTTAATACCCTGACCTAGTGAGATATACATGGAGGTTTAATATCCTGACCTAGTGAGATATACATGGAGGAGGTTTAATATCCTGACCTAGTGAGATATACATGGAGGAGGTTTAATATCCTGACCTAGTGAGATATACATGGAGGAGGTTTAATACCCTGACCTAGTGAGATATACATGGAGGTTTAATATCCTGACCTAGTGAGATATACATGGAGGAGGTTTAATGTCCTGACCTAGTGAGATATACATGGAGGAGGTTTAATATCCTGACCTAGTGAGATATACATGGAGGAGGTTTAATACCCTGACCTAGTGAGATATACATGGAGGAGGTTTAATATCCTGACCTAGTGAGATATACATGGAGGAGGTTTAATACCCTGACCTAGTGAGATATACATGGAGGAGGTTTAATATCCTGACCTAGTGAGATATACATGGAGGAGGTTTAATATCCTGACCTAGTGAGATATACATGGAGGAGGTTTAATACCCTGACCTAGTGAGATATACATGGAGGAGGTTTAATATCCTGACCTAGTGAGGTATACATGGAGGAGGTTTAATATCCTGACCTAGTGAGATATACATGGAGGAGGTTTAATATCCTGACCTAGTGAGATATACATGGAGGAGGTTTAATATCCTGACCTAGTGAGATATACATGGAGGAGGTTTAATATGCTGACCTAGTGAGATATACATGGAGGAGGTTTAATATCCTGACCTAGTGAGATATACATGGAGGAGGTTTAATATCCTGACCTAGTGAGATATACATGGAGGAGGTTTAATATCCTGACCTAGTGAGATATACATGGAGGAGGTTTAATATCCTGACCTAGTGAGATATACATGGAGGAGGTTTAATATCCTGACCTAGTGAGATATACATGGCGGAGGCTTAATCAAGCTAGTCATCTTGACTACTTTCTTATGTCATTCTCTCTGGCACCAAAAGTTAGTGTTGATAGGGGACAGAATGCGGTCGGATCATCACATAATTGGCATATATATATATATATATATATATATATATATATATATATATATATATATATATATATTACTCTTACAGAATTTCCACGTGGGCGAGGATTTTGGAAATGTAATCCAAGCCTACTAGATGATAAATTGTTTAGAACTAGTACAGAATAATTTATAACTGACTTTTTCAGACATAACATGTACAGCAGATCCCCTTATTGTATGGGACACTTTTAAATGTGCTTTTAGAGGCCATGCAATTCAGTACTCATCTATAAAACAAAAGCAATTTAGATCAAAAGAGTCCATATTAATAAAGGAAATTGAAGGACTAACAGTACAGTTAGATAGATAGCAATAAAAACGGTACCATAGAGGCACAGAATAAGTTACAGGAAAAACAAAAAGAAATGGAGGAACTTATTCAAGAAAGATCCAGTGTAATATATTATAAAAATAAAGCAAACTGGATGGAATATGGGGAAAAATGCACCAAATTCTTTTTCAATATAGAAATGCTACCAAAAATATTTTATTAAAACTTGTTACAAATGATGGAGTCACGCATGATTCACCAAATGATATTTTGAAAGAGGAAGTCAAGTACTTTAAGAATATGTTTTCGTTTCAGGCTCCTCCATCTCCACTAACTGAAACGAATTGTATGGATTTTTTTCTAATAATAATGTAAAATGAACATCTGTACAGAAAGACTCATGTGAAGGACAAATTACAGAGGAGGAACTGCTTGATGCAGTAGGGGCCTTTAAGGATGGGAAAACTCCAGGGCTGGATGGCATACCAGTGGAGGTATACCAAACTCCAGGGCTGGATGACATACCAGTGGAGGTATACCAAACTCCAGGGCTGGATGACATACCAGTGGAGGTAAACCAAACTCCAGGGCTGGATGACATACCAGTGGAGGTAAACCAAACTCCAGGGCTGGATGACATACCAGTGGAGGTATACCAAACTCCAGGGCTGGATGACATACCAGTGGAAGTATACCAAACCTTTTTTGATATACTCAAAGGACCATTATTAGCATGTTTTAACCACTCCTATATAAATGGTAGATTATCAGACACGCAACAAGAAGGTCTGATATCATTATTACTGAAACAGGACCCAAATGGTGTATATATAAAGATCCAGTCCATTTAAAAAATTGGAGACCTCTTTCACTTCAGTGTTGTGATGCAAAAATCCTAGCAAAATGCTTGGCGCATAGAATTAAAAAAGTATTGTCAGATATTATTCATCCAAATCAGACAGGTTTTTTTACATGGACGATACATTGGAGATAATATAAGACAAGTACTGGAAACAATATAATATTATGAAATATCGGGGACACCAGTCTGCATAGCTGACTTTGATAAAAAATGTATTTTACTAGATAAGTTGACTGAGAACACATTCTCATTTACAGCAACAACCTGGGGAATAGTTACAGGGTAGATGAATGAGCCAATTGGAAGCTGGGGATGATTAGGTGGCCGTGATGGTATGAGTGCCAGATTGGGAATTTAGCCAGGACACCGGGGTTAACACCCCTACTCTTACAATAAGTGCCATGGGATCTTTAGTGACCTCAGAGAGTCAGGACACCCGTTTAACATCCCATCTGAAAGACAGCACCCTACACAGGGCAACATCCCCAATCACTGCCCTCGGTCATTGGGATATTTTATTAGACCAGAGGAAAGAGTGCCTCCTACTGACCCTCCAACACCACTTCCAGCAGCATCTGGTCTCCCATCCAGGGACTGACCAGGACCAACCCTGCTTAGCTTCAGAAGCAAGCCAGCAGTGGGATGCAGGGTGGTATGCTGCTGGTAAAGTACAACTGGCATTTATATATAAATGCCTAGAATATTTCCATTTTGGGGAATCTCTGGCAGCTAAAACAGCCAAATACTCCAGGTAGACTGGCTCTTGCAGCTAAAACAGCCAAATACTCCATCTAAACTTGAACCGATTCTCAATTGCGATACGGCTCAAGAAATATAAAGCCCTTTACTTTCATATCACATCAAAATAAACTCACAATTGTAAAATACACACTGTATACTGTGTCAACCCGGCTTTATCGCAGTTGCAGCCGAGAATATTTTTTTCAGTGACAACACGATTTTGGCGGTCTTTTTCCATTACACACAGGTGCATGCGAGATAGAGGAACCGTCTGTTCTAAGTACCTGTCTTCTGTCTGTCTTCCGTAAACATGGAGATATGGCCTTATGGGAACACCAACCCTACAGAGGTCGCGTTAATGCAGGATTTGTTAATGGTCGTTAATGCAGGATTCGTTAATGCAGCGTTCGTTAATGCAGGATTCGTTAATGCAGGATTCGTTAATGGTCGTTAATGCAGGATTCGTTAATGCAGGATTCGTTAATGCAGCGTTCGTTAATGCAGGTTTTGTTAATGCAGCGTTCGTTAATGCAGGTTTCGTTAATGCAGCGTTCGTTAATGCAGGTTTCGTTAATGCAGGATTCGTTAATGGTCGTTAATGCAGGATTCGTTAATGCAGGATTCGTTAATGCAGGATTCGTTAATGGTCGTTAATGCAGGATTCGTTAATGCAGGTTTCGTTAATGCAGCGTTCGTTAATGCAGGATTCGTTAATGCAGGTTTCGTTAATGCAGGATTCGTTAATGCAGGATTCGTTAATGGTCGTTAATGCAGGATTCGTTAATGCAGGATTCGTTAATGCAGGTTTCGTTAATGCAGCGTTCGTTAATGCAGGATTTGTTAATGCAGGATTTGTTAATGCAGGTTTCGTTAATGCAGGATTCGTTAATGCAGCGTTCGTTAATGCAGGATTTGTTAATGCAGGATTTGTTAATGCAGGTTTCGTTAATGCAGGATTTGTTAATGCAGGTTTCGTTAATGCAGGATTCGTTAATGCAGGTTTCGTTAATGCAGTGTTCGTTAATGCAGGATTTGTTAATGCAGGATTTGTTAATGCAGGTTTCGTTAATGCAGGATTCGTTAATGCAGGATTCGTTAATGCAGGTTTCGTTAATGCAGGATTCGTTAATGCAGGATTTGTTAATGCAGGATTCGTTAATGCAGGATTCGTTAATGGTCGTTAATGCAGCGTTTGTTAATATTTGTTAATGCAGGATTTGGTGGTTCACTTTAGAGACGAGCAAAATTTCTCTCCTGACACTTGTACACAACGTTTGTACAATACTATCGACGTGTCAATTTTTATTTTGCTAATGATATGTTGCTATGGTAAACATGCCCGGGAGAGAATGAATAATACCAAGGATGCATGGGCTTGAATCGCGACATATGCCGCCTTCATGTGCTAGTCAGAACAGTCTTTCCTGTGGCTCAGTTGGTAGAGCATGGTGTTTGCAACGCCAGGGTTGTGGGTTCGATTCCCACGGGGGACCAGTACAAAACATTATATATATTTTTTTTTGAAATGTATGTATTCACTACTGTAAGTCGCTCTGGATAAGAGCGTCTGCTAAATGACTAAAATGTAAATGTAACTAGAAAACTCTGAAATGTTCCACTTGCTAACTGGTTGAACGTGGCATAGTGTATAACTACAACCAGTTAGCAAGCGGGAAATTACAGCGCTTCCTAGTTCCGACTAGCACGTGAACCCGGCAATAACGACAGAAGTCATCAGCAATGGAATAATAAGGACAGACGAAGTAGCCCTACTTAACAACGCCAAGTAGACGGACTAAAACGACCCTTATGGAATCAGCCGAGTAGACGGACTAAAACGACCCTTATGGAATCAGCCGAGTAGACAGACTGAAACGACCCTTATGGAATCAGCCGAGTAGACAGACTAAAACGACCCTTATGGAATCAGCTGAGTAGACAGACTGAAACGACCCTTATGGAATCAGCCGAGTAGACAGACTGAAACGACCCTTATGGAATCAGCCGAGTAGACAGACTAAAACGACCCTTATGGAATCAGCCGAGTAGACAGGAAATGACTAAATTGAATAACTGACTACTTACGGGATTTTGATTCAATACAAGATGTTTGGACAAGGTGAGACTTGTGCCCTGAGACGAGTGACTGTGTAAAACATTCATTAAACCCTACACTTCAACTAAATATTGTAATGAATAATGTAGAAATTGAGCAAGTTGAGGTGAATAAATTACTTGGAGTAACCCTGGATTGTGAACTGTCATGGTCAAAACATATTGAATCAACAGTAGCTAAGATGGGGAGAAGTCTGTCCGTAATAAAGCGCTGCTCTGCCTTCTTAACAACACTATCAACAAGGCAGGTCCTACAGGCCCTAGTTTCTACCGTCTTAACAACACTATCAACAAGGCAGGTCCTACAGGCCCTAGTTTCTACCTTCTTAACAGCACTATCAACAAGGCAGGTCCTACAGGCCCTAGTTTCTACCTTCTTAACAACACTATCAACAAGGCAGGTCCTACAGGCCCTAGTTTTGTCACACCTGGACTACTGTTCAGTGGTGTGGTTAGGTGCTAGAATGAGGGACTTGGGAAAATTTGCTCAGAACTATTTGATTTTGAACAGGGCAGCCCGGCTGGCCCTTGGATGTACACAGAGAGATAACATTAATAATATCCATGTCAATCTCTCCTGACTCAAAGTGGAGGAAAGATTGACTTCATCACTACTTGTATTTATGAGGTATTGACATGTTGAATGCACAGAGCTGTCTGTCTAAACTACGGGCACACAGCTCAGACACCCATGCATATCCCACAAGACATGCCACCAGAGGTCTGTCTAAACTACGGGCACACAGCTCAGACACCCATACATACCCCACAAGACATGCCACCAGAGGTCTGTCTAAACTACTGGCACACAGCTCAGACACCCATACATACCCCCACAAGACATGCCACCAGAGGTCTGTTTAAACTACTGGCACACAGCTCAGACACCCATCCATACCCCACAAGACATGCCACCAGAGGTCTGTCTAAACTACTGGCACACAGCTCAGACACCCATCCATACCCCACAAGACATGCCACCAGAGGTCTGTTTAAACTACTGGCACACAGCTCAGACACCCATCCATACCCCACAAGACATGCCACCAGAGGTTTGTTTAAACTACTGGCACACAGCTCAGACACCCATCCATACCCCACAAGACATGCCACCAGAGGACTCTTCACAGTCCCCAAGCCCAGAACAGACTATGGGAGGTGCACAGTACTACATAGAGCCATGACTACATGGAACTCTATTCCACATCAAGTAACTGATGCAGCAGTAGAATCAGATTTAAAAAACACATTATGGAACAGCAGGGACTGTGAAGAGACACACACATAGGCACAGACAGATATACACACTATACACACACTTACACATGGATTTAGTAGTGTGTATACATTGAGGGGAAAAAAGTATTTGATCCCCTGCTGATTTTGTACGTTTGCCCACTGACAAAGAAATGATCAGTCTATCATTTTAATGGTAGGTTTATTTGAACAGTGAGAGACAGAATAACAACAACAAAAAATCCAGAAAAACGCATGTCAGAAATATTATAAAATGATTTGCATTTTAATGAGGGAAATAAGTATTTGACCCCTCTGCAAAACATGACTTAGTACTTGGTGGCAAAACCCTTGTTGGCAATCACAGAGGTCAGACGTTTCTTGTAGTTGGCCACCAGGTTTGGACACATCTCAGAAGGGATTTTGTTCCACTCCTCTTTGGAGATCTTCTCCAAGTCATTAAGGTTTTGAGGCTGACGTTTGGCAACTCGAACCTTCAGCTCCCTCCATAGATTTTCTATGGGATTAAGGTCTGGAGACTGGCTAGGCCACTCCAGGACCTTAATGTGCTTCTTCTTGAGCCACTCCTTTGTTACCTTGGCCGTGTGTTTTGGGTCATTGTCATGCTGGAATACCCATCCACGACCCATTTTCAATGCCCTGGCTGAGGGAAGGAGGTTCTCACCCAAGGTTTGACGGTACATGGCCCCGTCAAATGATGTGGTGAAGTTGTCCTGTCCCCTTAGCAGAAAAACACCCCCAAAGCATAATGTTTCCACCTCCATGTTTGACGGTGGAGATGGTGTTCTTGGGGTCATAGGCAGCATTCCTCCTCCTCCAAACACGGCGAGTTGAGTTGATGCCAAAGAGCTCCATTTTGGTCTCATCTGACCACAACACTTTCACCCAGTTGTCCTCTGAATCATTCAGATGTTCATTGGCAAACTTCAGATGGTCATGTATATGTGCTTTCTTGAGCAGGGGGCCCTTGCGGGCGTTGCAGGATTTCAGTTCTTCACGGCGTAGTGTGTTACCAATTGTTTTCTTGGTGACTATGGTCCCAGCTGCCTTGAGATCATTGACAAGATCCTCCCGTGTAGTTCTGGGCTGATTCCTCACCGTTCTCATGATCATTACAACTCCACGAGGTGAGATCTTGCATGGAGCCCCAGGACGAGGGCGATTGACAGTTCTTTTGTGTTTCTTCCATTTGCGAATAATCACACTAACTGTTGTCACCTTCTCACCAAGCTGCTTGGCGATGGTCTTGTAGCCCATTCCAGCCTTGTGTAGGTCTACAATCTTGTCCCTGACATCCTTGGAGAGCTCTTTGGTCTTGGCCATGGTGGAGAGTTTGGAATCTGATTGATTGATTGCTTCTGTGGACATGTGTCTTTTATACAGCTAACAAACTGAGATTAGGAGCACTCCCTTTAAGAGTGTGCTCCTAATCTCAGCTCGTTACCTGTATAAAAGACACTTGGGAGCCAGAAATCTTTCTGATTGAGAGGGGGTCAAATACTTATTTCCCTCATTAAAATGCAAATCAATTTATAACATTTTTGACATGCGTTATTCTGGATATTTTTGTTGTTATTCTGTCTCTCACTGTTCAAGTAAACCTACCATTAAAGTTATAGACTGATCATTTCTTTGTCAGTGGGCAAACGTACAAAATCAGCATGGGATCAAATACTTTTTTCCCGCACTGTATATGTGGTAGGGGCCTGAGGGCACACAGTGTGTTGTGAAATCTGTTAATGTATTGTAATGATTTTCAAATTGTAAAACTGCCTTAATTTTGCTGGACCCCAGGAAGAGTAGCTGCTACCTTGGCAGGAACTAATGGGGATCCATAATTAACCCAAGGAAGAGTAGCTGCTGCCTTGACAGGAACTAATGGGGATCCATAATTAACCCCAGGAAGAGTAGCTGCTGCCTTGGCAGGAACTAATGGGGATCCATAATAAACCCCAGGAAGAGTAGCTGCTGCCTTGGCAGGAACTAATGGGGATCCATAATAAACCCCCAGGAAGAGTAGCTGCTGCCTTGGCAGGAACTAATGGGGATCCATAATAAACCCCAGGAAGAGTAGCTGCTGCCTTGGCAGGAACTAATGGGGATCCATAATAAACCCCAGGAAGAGTAGCTGCTGCCTTGGCAGGAACTAATGGGGATCCATAATAAACCCCCAGGAAGAGTAGCTGCTGCCTTGGCAGGAACTAATGGGGATCCATAATAAACCCCAGGAAGAGTAGCTGCTGCCTTGGCAGGAACTAATGGGGATCCATAATAAACCCCAGGAAGAGTAGCTGCTGCCTTGGCAGGAACTAATGGGGATCCATAATAAACCCCCAGGAAGAGTAGCTGCTGCCTTGGCAGGAACTAATGGGGATCCATAATAAACCCCAGGAAGAGTAGCTGCTGCCTTGGCAGGAACTAATGGGGATCCATAATAAATATAAAGTAGACTCAAGTGTATGACTATGTCTGTTAGACTGAACGGTAGGTTGTACTGAGTAGACTGCCAGCTCTCACTGTGTCGTCTCTTATTAAAGGGCAGAGCAGTGCCACCCACCAGTGCCATGGCTGGCATCACTATCCGGAGATTTGAGGAAGACGACAAGGAGGCCGTGAAGGAGATCTTCACCATGGGGATGAGCGAGCACGTCCCCTCCTCCTTCATGCACCTCCTCAAACAGCCCCTGACCCAGATGATCCTGATGGTTACGTTCTGCGCCCTGCTGGCCAGCTCCAAGTCCTTCCTGCTGCCTGTAGTAGGGGTCACTCTCCTCTTGGCCGGGGCCAAGCAGCTGGTGGGCTACCTCTTCAACAGCTACATCGACACCTCCCTGAGGAAGGACCTCGACCACATCCAGGAGACCTACCTGGAGAACAAGGACTCGTGTTTCTGGGTGGCTGAGAGCGACGGCCGGGCGGTGGGTTCGGTGGCCTGCCTGCCCGCGGAGAGGGAACCAGGCTGCATGGAGCTGAAGAGGTTGTCTGTACGCCGGACACACCGGAGGATGGGTATCGCCAAGGCCCTCAGCAGGACAGTGGCAGACTTCAGCAGGGAGAGAGGCTTCCCTGCGGTCGTCCTCTACACGTCTGTAGTGCAGACTGATGCACAGAGACTGTATGAGAACGTAGGCTACACACGGATCAGAGAGTTCGTCATCCCTGAGCCCATCGCCAAAATCACCAACTTTACCCTGATAGAGTACAGACTGGACTTACTGCAGGGGGGGAAGTAGGAGGAGGACTGGACTTACTGCAGGGGAAAGAGGAGGAGGACTGGACTTACTGCAGGGGGAATAGGAGGAGGACTGGACTTACTGCAGGGGGGAAATAGGAGGAGGACTGGACTTACTGCAGGGGGGAAATAGGAGGAGGACTGGACTTACTGCAGGGGGAATAGGAAGAGGACTGGACTTACTGCAGGGGAAAGAGGAGGAGGACTGGACTTACTGCAGGGGGGAAATAGGAGGAGGACTGGACTTACTGCAGGGGAAATAGGAGGAGGACTGGACTTACTGCAGGGGGAAATAGGAGGAGGACTGGACTTACTGCAGGGGGAATAGGAGGAGGACTGGACTTACTGCAGGGGGGGAAATAGGAGGAGGACTGGACTTACTGCAGGGGGGAAATAGGAGGAGGACTGGACTTACTGCAGGGGGAATAGGAGGAGGACTGGACTTACTGCCGGGGGAAATAGGAGGAGGACTGGACTTACTGCAGGGGGAATAGGAAGAGGACTGGACTTACTGCAGGGGGGGAAATAGGAGGAGGACTGGACTTGCAGGGGGGAAATAGGAGGAGGACTGGACTTACTGCAGGGGAAAGAGGAGGAGGACTGGACTTACTGCAGGGGGAATAGGAAGAGAACTGGACTTACTGCAGGGGGAATAGGAGGAGGACTGGACTTACTGCAGGGAAAATAGGAGGAGGACTGGACTTACTGCAGGGGGGGAAATAGGAGGAGGACTAGACTTACTGCAGGGGGGAAATAGGGTGAGGACTGGACTTACTGCAGGGGAAATAGGAGGAGGACTGGACTTACTGCAGTGGGAAATAGGAGGAGGACTGGACTTACTGCAGGGGGGAAATAGGAGGAGGACTGGACTTACTGCAGGGGGAATAGGAGGAGGACTGGACTTACTGCAGGGGGGGAAATAGAAGGAGGACTGGACTTACTGCAGGGGAAATAGGAGGAGGACTGGACTTACTGCAGGGGGAATAGGAGGAGGACTGGACTTACTGCAGGGGGAATAGGTTGAGGACTGGACTTACTGCAGGGGGAATAGGAGGAGGACTGGACTTACTGCATGGGGAATAGGAGGAGGACTGGACTTACTGCAGGGGGAATAGGAGGAGTACTGGACTTACTGCAGGGGGGAAATAGGAGGAGGACTGGACTTACTGCAGGGGGAATAGGAGGAGGACTGGACTTACTGCAGGGGATGAAAGGAACGTTCTAATATCTGTACATTATAGGAACAGCTGTATTTACAAAAGTACAATGATTAATGTTTTACTTTAGGTTTAGACTAAGAATCAGTGGTAGAGACTTTATACGTGCATGAAGAGGTCAACTGTACATCAGTCAGATGCCTGTTTTGTTGAAACTGTACTTTCAGTTCCTGTTGATAATATGTTCCAGTCTTACTTCTGCTAGCACATGATAACAATAAGAGGAAGAAGGCTTGGGAGACTAACTGCCAATAACACAAAAAGCTGAACTCTGCCTAGCAGAGACATCTTGGTGATAAAGTTTAAGGGACATCACCCTGGGCCGGGTGAACCTCAGTAGGGGATAAAAAGGGAAAACACCATCTTGAGAACTGAGTGTGTTTCTTGCAAATGACTGTAAGTGTAAACTCCGGGTTGCAATCCTTATTAAACAAACAAACCTCTGATCAAAGTTTTCTGTGGTCTCTTGTATGAACTTAGGGCAGAAATCCCTCACAGGGGGAAGAGGAGGAGGACTGGACTTACTGCAGGGGGGAAATAGGAGGAGGACTGGACTTACTGCAGGGGGAAGAGGAGGAGGACTGGACTTACTGCAGGGGAAAGAGGAGGAGGACTGGACTTACTGCAGGGGGAAGAGGAGGAGGACTGGACTTACTGCAGGGGGAATAGGAGGAGGACTAGACTTACTGCAGGGGAATAGGAGGAGGACTGGACTTACTGCAGGGGAATAGGAGGAGGACTGGACTTACTGCAGGGGGGGAAATAGGAGGAGGACTGGACTTACTGCAGGGGAAATAGGAGGAGGACTGGACTTACTGCAGGGGAAATAGGAGGAGGACTGGACTTACTGCAGGGGGGAAATAGGAGGAGGACTGGACTTACTGCAGGGGGATAGGAGGAGGACTAGACTTACTGCAGGGGAAATAGGAGGAGGACTGGACTTACTGCAGGGGAATAGGAGGAGGACTGGACTTACTGCAGGGGGAATAGGAGGAGGACTGGACTTACTGCAGGGGGGAAATAGGAGGAGGACTGGACTTACTGCAGGGGGGAATAGGAGGAGGACTGGACTTACTGCAGGGGGGAATAGGAGGAGGACTGGACTTACTGCAGGGGGAATAGGAGGAGGACTGGACTTACTGCAGGGGGGGAAATAGGAGGAGGACTGGACTTACTGCAGGGGGGGAAATAGGAGGAGGACTGGACTTACTGCAGGGGGAATAGGAGGAGGACTGGACTTACTGCAGGGGGAATAGGAAGAGGACTGGACTTACTGCAGGGGAAATAGGAGGAGGACTGGACTTACTGCAGGGGGAATAGGAAGAGGACTGGACTTACTGAAGGGGGGGGAAATAGGAGGAGGACTGGACATACTGCAGGGGGAATAGGAGGAGGACTGGACTTACTGCAGGGGGGAATAGGAGGAGGACTGGACTTACTGCAGGGGGGGAAATAGGAGGAGGACGGGACTTACTGCAGGGGGGAAATAGGAGGAGGACTGGACTTACTGCAGGGGAAATAGGAGGAGGACTGGACTTACTGCAGGGGGAATAGGAGGAGGACTGGACTTACTGCAGGGGGAATAGGAGGAGGACTGGACTTACAGCAGGGGGAATAGGAGGAGGACTGGACTTACTGCAGGGGGAATAGGAGGAGGACTGGACTTACTGCAGGGGGGAAATAGGAGGAGGACTGGACTTACTGCAGGGGGAATAGGAGGAGGACTGGACTTACAGCAGGGGGAATAGGAGGAGGACTGGACTTACTGCAGGGGGAATAGGAGGAGGACTGGACTTACTGCAGGGGAAATAGGAGGAGGACTGGACTTACTGCAGGGGAAATAGGAGGAGGACTGGACTTACTGCAGGGGGAATAGGAGGAGGACTGGACTTACTGCAGGGGGGAAATAGGAGGAGGACTGGACTTACTGCAGGGGGAATAGGAGGAGGACTGGACTTACTGCAGGGGAGAAATAGAAGGAGGACTGGACTTACTGCAGGGGAAATAGGAGGAGGACTGGACTTACTGCAGGGGAAATAGGAGGAGGACTGGACTTACTGCAGGGGGAATAGGAGGAGGACTGGACTTACTGCAGGGGGAATAGGAGGAGGACTGGACTTACTGCAGGGGGGGGAAATAGGAGGAGGACTGGACTTACTGCAGGGGAATAGGAGGAGGACTGGACTTACTGCAGGGGAGAAATAGGAGGAGGACTGAAAGGACAGTAGGACACAGACAAACAGACACACACAGAGACTCATGCTGGACATACGGTGCATTCGGTAAATATTCAGACCCCTTCCCTTTTTCCACATTTTGTTACGTTACAGCCTTTTTCTAAAATGGATGAGATTAAAACGAATCCTCATCAATCTTCACTCATTACTCCATAATTGCAAAGCGAAAACAGGTTTTTAGAATTTTTTGTTGAATGAAAAAAACAGATACCTTATTTACAAAGTGTGGAAAAAGGTCAAAGGGTCTGAATGCTTTCCAAGTGCTCTGTAGTTCTAGTTCCATCCATCTGCTGTACTGGACACGTGCAGAAACAGGATATGAGTCCATCTGCTGTACTGGACATGTACAGAAACAGGATAGGAGTCCATCTGCTGTACTGGACACGTGCAGAAACAGGATAGGAGTCCATCTGCTGTACTGGACACCTGCAGAAACAGGATAGGAGTCCATCTGCTGTACTGGACACGTGCAGAAACAGGATAGGAGTCCATCTGCTGTACTGGACACGTGCAGAAACAGGATAGGAGTCCATCTGCTGTACTGGACACGTGCAGAAACAGGATAGGAGTCCATCTGCTGTACTGGACACGTACAGAAACAGGATAGGAGTCCATTTGCTGTACTGGACACGTACAGAAACAGGATAGGAGTCCATCTGCTGTACTGGACACGTGCAGAAACAGGATAGGAGTCCATCTGCTGTACTGGACACGTGCAGAAACAGGATAGGAGTCCATCTGCTGTACTGGACACCTGCAGAAACAGGATAGGAGTCCATCTGCTGTACTGGACACGTGCAGAAACAGGATAGGAGTCCATCTGCTGTACTGGACACCTGCAGAAACAGGATAGGAGTCCATCTGCTGTACTGGACACGTGCAGAAACAGGATAGGAGTCCATCTGCTGTACTGGACACGTGCAGAAACAGGATAGGAGTCCATCTGCTGTACTGGACACGTGCAGAAACAGGATAGGAGTCCATCTGCTGTACTGGACACGTGCAGAAACAGGATAGGAGTCCATCTGCTGTACTGGACACCTGCAGAAACAGGATAGGAGTCCATCTGCTGTACTGGACACGTGCAGAAACAGGATAGGAGTCCATCTGCTGTACTGGACACGTGCAGAAACAGGATAGGAGTCCATCTGCTGTACTGGACACGTGCAGAAACAGGATAGGAGTCCATCTGCTGTACTGGACACGTGCAGAAACAGGATAGGAGTCCATCTGCTGTACTGGACACCTGCAGAAACAGGATAGGAGTCCATCTGCTGTACTGGACACGTGCAGAAACAGGATAGGAGTCCATCTGCTGTACTGGACACGTGCAGAAACAGGATAGGAGTCCATCTGCTGTACTGGACACCTGCAGAAACAGGATAGGAGTCCATCTGCTGTACTGGACACGTGCAGAAACAGGATAGGAGTCCATCTGCTGTACTGGACACGTGCAGAAACAGGATAGGAGTCCATCTGCTGTACTGGACACGTGCAGAAACAGGATAGGAGTCCATCTGCTGTACTGGACACGTGCAGAAACAGGATAGGAGTCCATCTGCTGTACTGGACACGTGCAGAAACAAGATAGGAGTCCATCTGCTGTACTGGACACGTGCAGAAACAGGATAGGAGTCCATCTGCTGTACTGGACACGTGCAGAAACAGGATAGGAGTCCATCTGCTGTACTGGACACGTGCAGAAACAGGATAGGAGTCCATCTGCTGTACTGGACACGTGCAGAAACAGGATTGGAGTCCATCTGCTGTACTGGACACGTGCAGAAACAGGATAGGAGTCCATCTGCTGTACTGGACACGTGCAGAAACAGGATAGGAGTCCATCTGCTGTACTGGACACGTGCAGAAACAGGATAGGAGTCCATCTGCTGTACTGGACACGTGCAGAAACAGGATAGGAGTCCATCTGCTGTACTGGACACGTGCAGAAACAGGATAGGAGTCCATCTGCTGTACTGGACACGTGCAGAAACAGGATAGGAGTCCATCTGCTGTACTGGACACGTGCAGAAACAGGATAGGAGTCCATCTGCTGTACTGGACACGTGCAGAAACAGGATAGGAGTCCATCTGCTGTACTGGACACGTGCAGAAACAGGATAGGAGTCCATCTGCTGTACTGGACACGTGCAGAAACAAGATAGGAGTCCATCTGCTGTACTGGACACGTGCAGAAACAGGATAGGAGTCCATCTGCTGTACTGGACACGTGCAGAAACAGGATAGGAGTCCATCTGCTGTACTGGACACCTGCAGAAACAGGATAGGAGTCCATCTGCTGTACTGGACACGTGCAGAAACAGGATAGGAGTCCATCTGCTGTACTGGACACGTGCAGAAACAGGATAGGAGTCCATCTGCTGTACTGGACACGTGCAGAAACAGGATAGGAGTCCATCTGCTGTACTGGACACGTGCAGAAACAGGATAGGAGTCCATCTGCTGTACTGGACACGTGCAGAAACAGGATAGGAGTCCATCTGCTGTACTGGACACGTGCAGAAACAGGATAGGAGTCCATCTGCTGTACTGGACACGTGCAGAAACAGGATAGGAGTCCATCTGCTGTACTGGACACGTGCAGAAACAGGATAGGAGTCCATCTGCTGTACTGGACACGTGCAGAAACAGGATAGGAGTCCATCTGCTGTACTGGACACCTGCAGAAACAGGATAGGAATCTATCTGCTGTACTGGACACGTGCAGAAACAGGATAGGAGTCCATCTGCTGTACTGGACACGTGCAGAAACAGGATAGGAGTCCATCTGCTGTACTGGACACGTGCAGAAACAGGATAGGAGTCCATCTGCTGTACTGGACACGTACAGAAACAGGATAGGAGTCCATCTGCTGTACTGGACACGTGCAGAAACAGGATAGGAGTCCATCTGCTGTACTGGACACGTGCAGAAACAGGATAGGAGTCCATCTGCTGTACTGGACACGTGCAGAAACAGGATAGGAGTCCAGTTTCATTCCAGCCTTTATGACTGTGTCTGGACTTTGCCATGGTTGATCTACAGTTGTTGAATTATGTTTATGGTCATGAACTTCCTCAATACCTGTGCTATGCAGCACTGAGTGCAAATGGGACTAAATTACTGATATCATGAACATTTTAACAGTTGTTTAATTTAGTAAATGAATTTGTGTAATTTTGTGCATAGTGGACATTTGTTTTGACCTCAGGTGTGAATTAAAGGGGTTGAATCATTCATTCTGGTTCTTTTGTTTTCTCGTGATTTTATTGGATAAGCAGGAGGATGGCTTTCTCTGCCCTTCCATATTATAGGCCAGGTCAATTCAAATCTGGACCTCAAAACCAGTCCTACTGCTGATCTTCCATGTTCCCCTCTAATCAAGACTGGTTCAGGTCTGAGACACCCATGAGGGAGCTGACCAGGTAGAACATGTCACGGCCCCTCCTCTTCCTGCAGGGGCGGTTCCTCCTGCAGGAAGGGGAGTGTCGTTAGTGATTGGAGCCACCTGGGCTCAGGGCATTTAAACTGCTTCACTAACCACTCTGTCTCTCTCTCTCTGTGTCTCTCTGTTTCACTCTCTGTTTCTCTCGCTCTGTCTCTCTGTGTCTCTCTCTGTCTCTCTCTCTCTCTGTGTCTCTCTGTTTCACTCTCTGTCTCTCTCTCTCTCTCTGTCTCTGTCTCTCTCTCTGTCTCTGTCTCTCTCTCTGTCTCTCTCTCTCTCTCTCTCTCTCTCTCTCTCTCTCTCTGTCTCTCTCTGTCTCTCTCTCTGTCTCTCTCTCTCTCTCTCCACACAGATTTATGCACTTTACCTACATTATGACATTCCTTTTTGTTAGAGGGATCAGATGAGACGGACCGCTGTCGTATCTGTATATACCAAGATGAAGACTACTCCCATGGTCAGGGAGGGTTTGTTGAGCAACTGGATGCTGTATGTGTGTGTGTTCAGGCTCTCAGACAGACCTGGGTACAGCTCACCCTGCTCTGTGCCGACCTGGCCCCTGTCTGTTTCTGTCATGGTAGCAGACCTGGGTACAGCTCACCCTGCTCTGTGCCGACCTGGCCCCTGTCTGTTTCTGTCATGGTAGCAGACCTGGGTACAGCTCACCCTGCTCTGTGCCGACCAGGCCCCTGTCTGTTTCTGTCATGGTAGCAGACCTGGGTACAGCTCACCCTGCTCTGTGCCGACCTGGCCCCTGTCTGTTTCTGTCATGGTAGCAGACCTGGGTACAGCTCACCCTGCTCTGTGCCGACCAGGCCCCTGTCTGTTTCTGTCATGGTAGCAGACCTGGGTACAGCTCACCCTGCTCTGTGCCGACCAGGCCCCTGTCTGTTTCTGTCATGGTAGCAGACTTGGGTACAGCTCACCCTGCTCTGTGCCGACCAGGCCCCTGTCTGTTTCTGTCATGGTAGCAGACCTGGGTACAGCTCACCCTGCTCTGTGCCGACCAGGCCCCTGTCTGTGTCTGTCATGGTAGCAGACCTGGGTACAGCTCACCCTGCTCTGTGCCGACCAGGCCCCTGTCTGTTTCTGTCATGGTAGCAGACCTGGGTACAGCTCACCCTGCTCTGTGCCGACCAGGCCCCTGTCTGTGTCTGTCATGGTAGCAGACCTGGGTACAGCTCACCCTGCTCTGTGCCGACCAGACCCCTGACTGTTTCTGTCATGGTAGCAGACCTGGGTACAGCTCACCCTGCTCTGTGCCGACCAGACCCCTGTCTGTGTCTGTCATGGTAGCAGACCTGGGTACAGCTCACCCTGCTCTGTGCCGACCAGGCCCCTGTCTGTTTCTGTCATGGTAGCAGACCTGGGTACAGCTCACCCTGCTCTGTGCCGACCAGGCCCCTGTCTGTTTCTGTCATGGTAGCAGACCTGGGTACAGCTCACCCTGCTCTGTGCCGACCAGGCCCCTGTCTGTTTCTGTCATGGTAGCAGACCTGGGTACAGCTCACCCTGCTCTGTGCCGACCAGGCCCCTGTCTGTTTCTGTCATGGTAGCAGACCTGGGTACAGCTCACCCTGCTCTGTGCCGACCAGGCCCCTGTCTGTTTCTGTCATGGTAGCAGACCTGGGTACAGCTCACCCTGCTCTGTGCCGACCAGGCCCCTGTCTGTTTCTGTCATGGTAGCAGACCTTGGTACAGCTCACCCTGCTGTGTGCCGACCAGGCCCCTGTCTGTTTCTGTCATGGTAGCAGACCTGGGTACAGCTCACCCTGCTCTGTGCCGACCAGGCCCTGGGCGTGACGGTACCTGTTCAACCACGGGATCCTAGGCCGTAGGGAGGACCTCCTGGATATTAACACCTTCTACATGCTGGAGTGACAGGTGGTACATTCCTAATTGGCATACAGTGCCATCGGAAAGAATTCAGACCCCTTGACTTTTTCCACATTTTGTTATATTACAGACTTATTCAAAAAAAAAATATATATTTATTCATCAATCTACACACACTACCCCATAATGACAAAGCAAAAACAGGTTTTTAGACATTTCAGCAAATGTATTAGAAATAAAACAACAAAATAACACATTTACATAAGTATTCAGACCCTTTACTCAGTACTTTGTTGAAGCAACTTTGGCAGCGATTACAGCATCGAGTCTTCTTGGGTATGACGCTACAAGCTTGGCACAGCTGTATTTGGGGAGTTTCTCCCATTCTTCTCTGCAGATCCTCTCAAGCTCTGTCAGGTTGGATGGGGAGCATCGCTGCACAGCTATTTTCAGGTCTCTCCAGAGATGTTTGATTAGGTTCAAGTCCGGGCTCTGGCTGGGCCACTCAAGGACATTCAGAGACTTGTCACGAACCCACTCCTGCGTTGTCTTGGCTGTGTGCTTAGGGTTGCTGTCCTGTTGGAAGGTGAACCTTCACCTCAGTCTGAGGTCCTGAGCGCTCTGGAGCAGGTTTTCATCAAGGATCTCTCTGTACTTTGCTCTGTTCATCTTTCCCTCAATCCTGACTGGTCTCTCAGTCCCTGCCGCTGAAAAACATCCACACAGCATGATGCCTCCACCACGATTCCTCCACATGTGACAGTTGGCATTCAGGCCAAAGAGTTCAATCTTGGTTTCATCAGACCAGAGAATCTTGTTTCTCATGGTATGAGAATCTTTTTATTTATTTTTATCCCAGCCTCTGTCCCCGCAGGAGGCTTTTTGCTTTTTGGTAGTCTGTCATTGTAAATAATAATTTGTTCTTAACTGACTTTTCTAGTTAAATAAAAGTTAAATAAATACAAATAAAATACATCGGTGCCTTTTGACAAACTCCGAGCGGGCTGTCATGTGCCTTTTACTGAGGAGTGGCTTCCGTCTGGCCACTCTACCATAAAGGCCTGATTGGTGGAGTGCTACAGAGATGGTCCTTCTGGAAGGTTCTCCCATCTCCACAGAGGAACTCTGGAGCTCTGTCAGAGTGACCATCGGGTTCTTGTTCACCTCCCTGATCAAGGCCCTTCTCTCCCGATTGCTCAGTTTGGCCGGGCGGCCAGCTCTAGGAAGAGTCTTGGTTGTTCCAAACTTCTTCCATTTAAGAAGGATGGAGGCCACTGTGTTCTTGGGGACCTTCAATTCTGCAGAAATGTTTTGGTACCCTTCCCCAGATCTGTGCCTCGACACAATCCTGTCTCTGAGCTCTACGGACAATTCCTTTGACCTCATGACTTGGTTTTTGCTCTGACATGCACTGTCAACTGTGGGACCTTATATAGACAGGTGTGTGCCTTTCCAAATCATGTCCAATCAATTGAATTTACCACAGGTGGACTCCAATCAAGTTGTAGAAACATCTCAAGGATGATCAATGAAAACATGATGCACCTCTAGTCTCATAGCAATGAATCTGAATACTTAATTAAATAAGGTATTTCTGTTTTTTTTTATTTTTAATACATTTGCAAAACAAAAAAATCTAAACCTGTTTTCGCGTTGTCATTATGGTATGGAACTCGGTTTGGGTCTTTGCGTGTCAAAAAAGAAAAGTCAAATAACACAATTTGACGTGTTAAAATAAGTTTGTTGACCAATCAGGACCTAAATGACTGCAAGTCAGATAATAATTTCACGCGTTCATACATACATTTTTTTTACGTAGTTATTACACATTGATTACACTATCACCCGTATTTCATACGTCACAACGATTCATCGATCTGTTTGCTATGACGCTGGTAAAGTTTATGTCTCTCGTACCTGCTCTTCCTCCAATCTCTGTTAGGACAGTGCTGGTTATAAAATCAGCTGATTCTTCCCCAAAAACGCTTACTGGTCATAAAAAAGATTGCATCAACTAGCTATGTTCTTCCCAAAAACATAGCTAACGACAATCTGTTTCAGTAGCTATAGCTAACTATATAGCTAGGTGTCATCATCTAAAATAACCCTTAATTTATTAAACAGGTCTTATTTGATTAATGGAGGTCGGGACCCATCTATGTGAAGCTAGACACAATAAGGATGAGCCACAACGGTGGAATTTGCGACTAGCCTTCAAAATAAAAGTATGTAATTGACAGCGACGCAAATGATTACAAATATTGGAATTGTGCCATAATTGAATAGATCATGCTAAACGAGATTGGAATGTTGTATAAAATCAACAAAATACAATAATGTGTTGAAAAAATCTGTTGAAATCACACTGGATTTATTATACTTTAGAATTGCATTGGGAGTATCCTTATTTCACTGTACAGCCTTACCTATGGATTATTGCACTGTACAGCCTTACCTATGGATTATTTATTGCACTGTACAGCCTTACCTATGGATTATTTATTTCCCTGTACAGCCTTACCTATGGATTATTTATTTCCCTGTACAGCCTTACCTATGGATTATTTCACTGTACAGCCTTACCTATGGATTATTTCACTGTACAGTCTTACCTATGGATTATTTCACTGTACAGCCTTACCTATGGATTATTTCACTGTACAGCCTTACCTATGGATTATTTCACTGTACAGCCTTACCTATGGATTATTTCCCTGTACAGCCTTACCTATGGATTATTTCCCTGTACAGCCTTACCTATGGCTTATTTCCCTGTACAGCCTTACCTATGGATTATTTCCCTGTACAGCCTTACCTATGGATTATTTCACTGTACAGCTTTACCTATGGATTATTTCACTGTACAGTTTTACCTATGGATTATTTCACTGTACAGCCTTACCTATGGATTATTTCCCTGTACAGCCTTACCTATGGATTATTTCCCTGTACAGCCTTACCTATGGATTATTTCCCTGTACAGCCTTACCTATGGCTTATTTCCCTGTACAGCCTTACCTATGGATTATTTCACTGTACAGCCTTACCTATGGATTATTTCCCTGTACAGCCTTACCTATGGATTATTTCACTGTACAGCCTTCCCTATGGCTTATTTCCCTGTACAGCCTTACCTATGGATTATTTCACTGTACAGCCTTACCTATGTATTGTGGATCAATGACATGGGGTATCAGTCTACTCAGTGACGCCCAGAGATCATTAGCATCGTAGCTCTTATTGCGGGACTCTGAAACAACTGAATTGAGGCCATATTTATTGTACCAGTCAACCTACTATGTGTATTGAACACGATTCCAGTGGAATAAACAATACAACGTGGATGTTTTGGAGTTTGATAACTCTGAGGAGGACTTTTGGGGGGAAAAAAATGCTTGGGTATTGAGTAGACTGATACCCCATTTCATTGATCTCCAATCCTTAGGTAAAGCTGTACAGTGCAATATGAATGTCAATACACACATTAGGCTGACTGGGGAGGTGATTTCACACAGTCACAGTCCCTCGATAAGAGCTACAACGCTAATATTTGCGTAAACTCTTCACCAGTTGTGTTCTGTGGGTGTCACCGAGTAGACTGATAAACCTTTTCTTCATTGCTCTACATTCCAACCTCGTTTAACATTATCTAGTCTAAATATGGCATAATTCCACCAATTGTAACCTTCTGAGTCACTTTCAAAAAGGGGGACTTTTATTTATTTTTTTGAAAGGGAACCGTAAATTCCACTATTGCTGCTAACCGGGTCCGGTCCAGCCTCACCGCACAGATGAAACTCGCTGGCTGCTTATAACGTTAGCTTTGGGTAACAGGGTTATTAAGTAGCTGGCTAGCTATTTATTTTCATGAACTGTAGATCAATTTTAATAGACGGAACAGATAATAGTTACTCACAAGGATTCCTAAATCATTTGCTAAGAATTAATGAAAAAAATTACTTCAGTTTCTACTGGTTGTTGTTTTCAGGCTGGTTGTAACGGTGCTAGCTAGGTTACCAAGCTAAAGCTAGCTAGCTACGTTGCTAATAACATCTGTATCAAAGACATTTGCTATTTATTGGGGGGAGGGGGGGGCTCCTGTTCGTTTGATCGTGAATTTATTTCAAATGCTCACAGAAATGTTTTCCCATTCAGTCGAACAAATAATGCCTTTATTACTAACGCAGTATTGTAAAAACATCTTTGTGGCCGTTGTATGCTCACTTCACCCTCAACTAACCTGTACTCCCGCACACTGTGTGGATTGAGGATTTCTATTTGTTTAAACCATTTTAGAATAACACCCAACGTAACAAAATGTGGGAAAAATAAAGGGGTCTGAATACTTTCCGAATGCACTGTATGTACATACCATGGAAACATACTATTTTAATAGTGTGCTATGTGTAACCGATGTGAAATGGCTAGTTAGTTAGCGGTAGTGCGCGCTAATAGCATTTCAATCGGGTGACGTCACTCTCACTGAGACCTTGAAGTAGTTGTTCCCCTTTGTGTAAGGTAGTGTAAGGTTCAGGTGTTGGGTGATGCCTGTTACATCTGGTGTGTTTTGCTGCCCCCTACCTGGTCCAACTGTCCCAGGCACATTTTTTTGTTCCCTCTAATCTGGACAATAAAGTTGCATTGAATTGGCCTGGCTGGCTGTGAGGTGGCAGCTTTCTATTGGTCTGGCCATTTGTCTGTCTGCATTGTTTTTGTGAGAGGAAATGAGAGTACACCCCCCCAACCCCCACCTCCATCCTCTCAGCCCTCCTCCTCCTCCTCTTCCTCATTAGAATAGAGGTGCAGAAACACTGCAGTGATTCATTCTGCATGCATCCCAAATGACATCCTATTCCCTATACTGTCCACTTCATTTTTGAACAGGACTCTGATCTAAAGTAGTGCACCATACAGGAAATAGGATGTCATTTGGGACAACAGTCTCTGTTCTTAAATATTCCTCTACCAGTCCTGTCCTAGTTCTACTGCTCTCAACCCCGACAGACTGCATCAGGCTAACTAACTAGCTAACTTAGAAAATAGTAACACTAGCTCTTTATATTAATCCCTGTGTTGTGTGCCAGAGAGCAGCACTGCTTACACAGACAGAGGCCCTTGCTTCAGCATTTGCTTCCTTTATAAAACCCATGAATAGAGATTGAATGTAGAGTAAAAAAAAAGCCTGCATCCTGCAGTTATCTGACAAAGACCACTAATCCATCTAGCAGCAGGCGTACAGGGGGGTCTGCTAACTGTGTCTATCTGGCAGCATCCTGTCCATCTAGCAGGCTGGTCTGTTAGCTGTGTCTATCTGGCAGCATCCTGTCCATCTAACAGGCGTACAGGGGGGTCTGGTAGCTGTGTCTATCTGGCAGCATCCTGTCCATCTAACAGGCGTACAGGGGGGTCTGGTAGCTGTGTCTATCTGGCAGCATCCTGTCCATCTAACAGGCGTACAGGGGGGTCTGGTAGCTGTGTCTATCTGGCAGCATCCTGTCCATCTAACAGGCGTACATGGGGGTCTGGTAGCTGTGTCTATCTGGCAGCGTCCTGTCCATCTAACAGGCGTACAGGGGGGTCTGGTAGCTGTGTCTATCTGACAGCATCCTGTCCATCTAACAGGCGTACAGGGGGGTCTGTTAGCTGTGTCTATCTGGCAGCATCCTGTCCATCTAACAGGCGTACAGGGGGGTCTGGTAGCTGTGTCTATCTGGCAGCGTCCTGTCCATCTAACAGGCGTACAGGGGGGTCTGGTAGCTGTGTCTATCTGGCAGCATCCTGTCCATCTAGCAAGCTGGTCTGTTAGCTGTGTCTATCTGGCAGCATCCTGTCCATCTAACAGGCGTACAGGGGGGTCTGTTAGCTGTGTCTATCTGGCAGCATCCTGTCCATCTAACAGGCGTACAGGGGGGTCTGTTAGCTGTGTCTATCTGGCAGCATCCTGTCCATCTAACAGGCGTACAGGGGGGTCTGGTAGCTGTGTCTATCTGGCAGCGTCCTGTCCATCTAACAGGCGTACAGGGGGGTCTGGTAGCTGTGTCTATCTGGCAGCATCCTGTCCATCTAGCAGGCTGGTCTGTTAGCTGTGTCTATCTGGCAGCATCCTGTCCATCTAACAGGCGTACAGGGGGTCTGGTAGCTGTGTCTATCTGGCAGCATCCTGTCCATCTAACAGGCGTACAGGGGGGTCTGTTAGCTGTGTCTATCTGGCAGCATCCTGTCCATCTAACAGGCGTACAGGGGGGTCTGGTAGCTGTGTCTATCTGGCAGCATCCTGTCCATCTAACAGGCGTACAGGGGGGTCTGGTAGCTGTGTCTATCTGACAGCATCCTGTCCATCTAACAGGCGTACAGGGGATCTGTTAGCTGTGTCTATCTGGCAGCATCCTGTCCATCTAACAGGCGTACAGGGGGGTCTGGTAGCTGTGTCTATCTGGTAGCATCCTGTCCATCTAACAGGCGTACAGGGGGGTCTGGTAGCTGTGTCTATCTGGCAGCATCCTGTCCATCTAACAGGCGTACAGGGGATCTGTTAGCTGTGTCTATCTGGCAGCATCCTGTCCATCTAACAGGCGTACAGGGGGGTCTGGTAGCTGTGTCTATCTGGCAGCATCCTGTCCATCTAACAGGCGTACAGGGGGGTCTGGTAGCTGTGTCTATCTGGCAGCATCCTGTCCATCTAACAGGCGTACAGGGGGGTCTGGTAGCTGTGTCTATCTGGCAGCATCCTGTCCATCTAACAGGCGTACAGGGGATCTGTTAAACAGTGGATGCATCCCAAACAGCACCCTATTCCCTCTGGGCCCTGGTCCAAAGTAGTGCACTCTAAAAGGGTAATAGGATGATGTTTGGAACGCATCAGTGGGTCTGCTGCTGTGTGTACAGGGTGGGACTGGCTGGTGCAACTTCACCTGGGTCTTTGTGTTGACTCCCACGATGACTGGGACAAGCAGGGGTTAATGTCATAGACCCTCATCATTCCAGAACGTGCTGATAATGGCAGCCATTTTGGGAAATGTTTTAGTTCTATATAATTCTATGGAACTGAAGTGAATGGAATGGATAGCCTCCTGGTTTACAGAGAGAGGCCCAGGCTGAGGTTGAGGCCTTTCCTTTAGAGCAGTGTTTTTTGTGGTTGAAAGGTGTAGTAAGTTAATGGGATGTGACTATTATGGCACATGATACTCATTTTTCATTCAGTGTACGAGTGAAGGATCCGTAGTACTTGTTGTTTAGGTGCTAACTGTTTAATTTCGGGGAGTGTGAAACGGGTGTTTTGGTCTCTCCGTCTCGTCTCGCGAACAGCCCAAAACGGGGCCGTTGCTATGGAAACTCACAGAAAGGTGAGGACAGACAGAGAATCTAATTTTATATAGTCATGTTTGCATCAAATACTTTACTCTTTGAAAGTTGTATATTCATTGTACACTATATATATATACACAAGTATGTGGACACCCCTTCAAATTAGTGGATTCGGCTATTCCAGCCACACCCGTTGCTGACAGGCGTATAAATTCGAGCACACGCCATGCAATCTCCATAGACAAACATTCTCAGTAGAATGGCTTTACTGAAGAGCTCAGTGACTTTCATCATGGCGCCGTCATGGAATGCCACCTTTACAAAAAGTAAGTTTGTCAAATGTCTGCCCTGCTAGAACTTCCCCGGTCAACTGTAAGCCCTGTTATTGTGAAGTGGAAACGTCTAGAAGCAACAACGGCTCAGCCGCGTAGTGGTAGGCCACACAAGCTCACAGAACGGGACCGCCGAGTGCTGAAGGGCGAAGCGTGTAAAAATAGCCTGTCCTCGGTGGCAACACTCACTACAGACTTCCAAACTGCTTCTGGAAGCAACGTCAGCACAGTAACTGTTCATTGGGAGCTTCATGAAATGGGTTTCCATGGCTCAGCAGCTGCACACAAGCCTAAGATCACAATGCGCAATGCCAAGGGTCGGCCGGAGTGGTGTAAAGCTCGCCACCATTGGGCTCTGGAGCAGTGGAAACACGTTCTCTGGAGTGATGAATCACGCTTCACCATCTGGCAGTCCGACGGACGAATCTTGTTTTGGCGGATGCCAGGAGAACGCTACCCGCCCTGATGCATAGTGCTAACTGTAAAGTTTGGTGGAGGCGGAATAATGGTCTGGGGCTGTTTTTCATGGTTTCGGGCCCCTTAGTTCCAGTGAAGGGAAATCTTAATGCTACAGCATACAATGACATTCTAGATGATTCTGTGCTCCCAACTTTGTACATGGGGGACATTGTCATGCTGAAACAGGAAAGGGCCTTCCCCAAACTGTTGCCACCAAATAATCAACAGCTGCAGTGTTGCTCGATTCTACCCCGTATCATTCTATCATATCTACGTGTGTAAAAGAATATAAAAAGACACATGGAATTATTTTAATTTGATGATTGACATGACTGAAAAGGTAGGCGGATATTTTCTTATCTAAAATGGTATGTGAAATGTTGCTATAGTATACTTTTCTCGAGTTGTGTGTTGTGTCGCACATGGGATAAATGGATGGACTTGCAAAAACCGTATAACCTATTGTGCAATATATTCCACAATGCTAACCAAATACACCAGCGACACCGTTTGGGAGATAAAAGGTTGTGAGTGTTACCGATCGACAATTATCTTCCTACAATGCCGTCTTCAGAGCACAGCATTCCTTGCTTGGTTTCTTTAGAAATGCACTGAAAGAGACAAGCAGGTCAATAATCATGGTCAAATCAATGACAAAGTTCTTTTTTATTTATCTAGGCAAGTCAGTTAAGAACAATTTCTTATTTTAAATGACGGTCTAGGAACAGTGGGTAAACTGCCTTGTTCAGGGGCAGAACGACAGATTTGTACCTTGTCAGCTCGGGGATTCAATCTTGCAACCTTTCAGTTACTAGTCCAATGCTCTAACCACTAGGCTACCTGCCTCCCCCTCTAATCACTAGGCTACCTTGCCGTGCTTGTAAAGATGGATGTTGCGCGTTTGACACAAATCAACCGTTCTAGTTGTTTCAGGCTCTGGTCTTGTCCCCATCTTGATTACTGTCCGGTAATATGGTCAAATGCATCAAAAGAAAGAACTAGAAAAGCTGCAGCCGGCTCAAAACAAAGCAGCACACCTTGCCCTTAATTACACATACATAACTAACATCAACAACATGTATGTCAGTCTTTTCCTGGTTGAGGGATGACGAGAAATTAACTGCTTCTCTTCTAGTTTTTTTAATGATAAATATTACTGTGATGAAAAATTCCAGATTGTCTGTACAATCAAATAACGTTCAACGCAGACACCCATACATACACCACAAGACATGTCACCAGGGGTCTCTTCAGACACCCATATATACCCCACAAGATATGTCACCAGGGGTCTCTTCAGACACCCATATATACACCACAAGACATGTCACCAGGGGTCTCTTCAGACACCCATACATACACCACAAGACATGTCACCAGGGGGTCTCTTCAGACACCCATACGATCACCACAAGACATGTCACCAGGGGTCTCTTCAGACACCCATATATACCCCACAAGATATGTCACCAGGGGTCTCTTCAGACACCCATATATACACCACAAGACATGTCACCAGGGGTCTCTTCAGACACCCTAATGATCACCACAAGACATGTCACCAGGGGTCTCTTCAGACACCCTAATGATCACCACAAGACATGTCACCAGGGGTCTCTTCAGACACCCATATGATCACCACAAGACATGTCACCAGGGGTCTCTTCACAGTCACCAAGTGCAAAACGAATTCACGGCAACATACAGTATTATACAGCGCCGTCAACTCCCTTCCATCTCCTATTACTCAAGCAAACAGCAAAATTACTCTTAAAGAAATACATTAAACTTCACATGAAATGGCTGAAATTGTGAGGGGACACAAATACATACACTCTTGCGCGCACACACACACACGCACGCACGCACAGACGCACACGCACGCACGCACACACACACTCTAGCGCACATTGTTTTTAGTTGTATTGTTTGCATATCGTTGTATTTAATACACTGCTCAAAAAAATAAAGGGAACACTTTAAAGAACACAATGTAACTCCAAGTCAATCACACTTCTGTGAAATCAAACTGTCCACTTAGGAAGCAACACTGATTGACAATAAATTTCACATGCTGTTGTGCAAATGGAATAGACAACAGGTGGAAATTATAGGCAATGAGCAAGACACCCCCAATAAAGGAGTGGTTCTGCAGGTGGTGACCACAGACCACTTCTCAGTTCCTATGCTTCCTGGCTGATGTTTTGGTCACTTTTGAATGCTGGCGGTGCTTTCACTCTAGTGGTAGCATGAGACGGAGTCTACAACCCACACAAGTGGCTCAGGTAGTGCAGCTCATCCAGGATGGCACATTAATGCGAGCTGTGGCAAGAAGGTTTGCTGTGTCTGTTAGCGTAGTGTCCAGAGCATGGAGGCGCTACCAGGAGACAGGCCAGTACATCAGGAGATGTGGAGGAGGCCGTAGGAGGGCAACAACCCAGCAGCAGGACCGCTACCTCCGCCTTTGTGCAAGGAGGAGCAGGAGAAGCACTGCCAGAGCCCTGCAAAATGACCTCCAGCAGGCCACAAATGTGCATGTGTCTGCTCAAACGGTCAGCAACAGACTCCATGAGGGTGGTATGAGGGCCCGACATCCACAGGTGGGGGTTGTGCTTACAGCCCAACACCGTGCAGGACATTTGGCATTTACCAGAGAACACCAAGATTGGCAAATTCGCCACTGGCGCCCTGTGCTCTTCACAGATGAAAGCAGGTTCACACTGAGCACGGGACAGACATGACAGAGTCTGGAGACGCCGTGGAGAACGTTCTGCTGCCTGCAACATCCTCCAGCATGACCGGTTTGGCGGTGGGTAAGTCATGGTGTGGGGTGGCATTTCTTTAGGGGGCCACACAGCCCTCCATGTGCTCGCCAGAGGTAGCCTGACTGCCATTAGGTACCGAGATGAGATCCTCAGACCCCTTGTGAGACCATATGCTGGTGCGGTTGGCCCTGGGTTCCTCCTAATGCAAGACAATGCTAGACCTCATGTGCCTGGAGTGTGTCAGCAGTTCCTGCAAAAGGAAGGCATTGATGCTATGGACTGGCCCGCCCATTCCCCAGACCTGAATCCAATTGAGCACATCTGGGACATCATGTCTCGCTCTATCCACCAACGCCACGTTGCACCACAGACTGTCCAGGAGTTGGCGGATGCTTTAGTTCAGGTCTGTGAGGATATCCCTCAGGAGACCATCCGCCACCTCATCAGGAGCATGCCCAGGCGTTGTAGGGAAGTCATACAGGCACGTGGAGGCCACACACACTACTGAGCCTCATTTTGACATGTTTTAATGACATTACATCAAAGTTGGATCAGCCTGTAGTGTGGTTTTCCACTTTAATTTTGAGTGTGACTCCAAATCCAGACCTCCATGGGTTGATAAATTGGATTTCCATTGATTATTTTTGTGTGATTTTGTTGTCAGCACATTCAACTATGTAAAGAAAAAAGTATTTAATAAGATTATTTATTTCATTCAGATCTAGGATGTGTTGTTTAAGTGTTCCCTTTATTTTTTTGAGCAGTATATTTCTGTGGCTGTACTTGTCTGTCAGTGTTTTGTTACTTCAAATCAAATCAAATCAAATCAAATCAAATGTATTTATATAGCCAATTCGTACATCAGCTGAAATCTCAAAGTGCTGTACAGAAACCCAGCCTAAAACCCCAAACAGCAAGCAATGCATGTGAAAGAAGCACGGTGGCTAGGAAAAACTCCCTAGGAAAAACTCCCTAGAAAGGCCAAAAACCTAGGAAGAAACCTAGAGAGGAACCAGGCTATGAGGGGTGGCCAGTCCTCTTCTGGCTGTGCCGGGTGGATATTATAACAGAACATGGTCAAGATGTTAAAATGTTCATAAATGAACAGCATGGTCAAATAATAATATTCATAGTAGTTGTCGAGGGTGCAACAAGCACGTCCGGTGAACAGGTCAGGGTTCCGTAGCCGCAGGCAGAACAGTTGAAACTGGAGCAGCAGCATGGCCAGGTGGACTGGGGACAGCAAGGAGTCATCATGCCAGGTAGTCCCGAAGCATGGTCCTAGGGCTCAGGTCCTCCGAGAGAAAGAAAGAAAGAGAGAAAGAGAAAATTAGAGAGAGCATATTTAAATTCACACAGGACACCGGATAAGACAAGAGAAATACTCCAGATGTAACAGACTGACCCTAGCCCCCCGACACATAAACTACTGCAGCATAAATACTGGAGGCTGAGACAGGAGGGATCAGAAGACACTGTGGCCCCATCCGATGATACCCCCGGACAGGGCCAAACAGGCAGGATATAACCCCACCCACTTTGCCAAAGCACAGCCCCCACACCACTAGAGGGATGTCTACAACCACCAACTTACCGTCCGAAGACAAGGCCGAGTATAGCCCACAAAAATGTCCGCAATGGCACAACCCAAGGGGGGGCGCCAACCCAGACAGGAAGACCACGTCAGTGACTCAACCCACTCAAGTGACGCACCCCTCCCATGGACGGCATGGAAGAACACCAGTAAGTCAGTGACTCAGCCCCTGTAATAGGGTTAGAGGCAGAGAATCACAGTGGAAAGAGGGGAACCGGCAAGGCAGAGACAGCAAGGGCGGTTCGTTGCTCCAGCCTTTCCGTTCACCTTCACACTCCTGGGCCAGACTATACTTAATCATAGGACCTACTGAAGAGATAAGTCTTCAGTAAAGACTTAAAGGTTGAGACTGAGTCTGCGTCTCTCACATGGATAGGCAGACCATTCCATAAAAATATAGCTCTATAGGAGAAAGCCCTACCTCCAGCCGTTTGCTTAGAAATTCTAGGGACAATTAGGAGGCCTGCGTCTTGTGACCGTAGCGTACGTGTAGGTATGTACGGCAGGACCAAATCGGAAAGATAGGTAGGAGCAAGCCCATGTAATGCTTTGTAGGTTAGCAGTAAAACCTTGAAATCAGCCCTTGCCTTAACAGGAAGCCAGTGTAGGGAGGCTAGCACTGGAGTAATATGATACAAAAATTTGGTTCTCGTCAGGAGTCTAGCAGCCGTATTTAGCACTAACTGAAGTTTGTTTAGTGCTTTATCCGGGTAGCCGGAAAGTAGAGCATTGCAGTAGTCCAGCCTAGAAGTAACAAAAGCATGGATTAATAATTCTGCGTAATTTTTGGACAGAAAGTTTCTGATTTTTGCAATGTTACGTAGATGGAAAAAAGCTGTCCTTGAAACAGTCTTGATATGTTCTTCAAAAGAGAGATCAGGGTCCAGAGTAACGCCGAGGTCCTTCACAGTTTTATTTGAGACGACTGTACAACCATCCAGATTAATTGTCAGATTCAACAGAAGATCTCTTTGTTTCTTGGGACCTAGAACAAGCATCTCTGTTTTGTCCAAGTTTAAAAGTAGAAAGTTTGCAGCCATCCACTTCCTTATGTCTGAAACACAGGCTTCTAGCGAGGGCAATTTTGGGGCTTCACCATGTTTCATTGAAATGTACAGCTGTGTGTCGTCCGCATAGCAGTGAAATTTAACATTATGTTTTCGAATGACATCCCCAAGAGGTAAAATATATAGTGAAAACAATAGTGGTCCTAAAACGGAACCTTGAGGAACACCGAAATTTACAATTGATTTGTCAGAGGACAAACCATTCACAGAGACAAACTGATATCTTTCCGACAGATAAGATCTAAACTAGGCCAGAACTTGTCCATGTAGACCAATTTGGGTTTCCAATCTCTCCAAAAGAATGTGGTGATCGATGGTATCAAAAGCGGCACTAAGATCTAGGAGCACGAGGACAGATGCAGAGCCTCGGTCTGATGTCATTAAAAGGTAATTTACCACCTTCACAAGTGCAGTCTCAGTGCTATGATGGGGTCTAAAACCAGACTGAAGCGTTTCGTATACATTGTTTGTCTTCAGGAAGGCAGTGAGCTGCTGTGCAACAGCTTTTTCTAACATTTTTGAGAGGAATGGAAGATTCGATATAGGCCGATAGTGTTTTATAATTTCTGGGTCATGTCTTGTGGACCTGTCCTTCTCTATCTTGTGGACCCCAGGAAACGTAGCTGCTGTTAATGGGGATCCAAATAAATAACGGACTAAGTTAATTCTGATTCTGCGTGTTAAAATTAGCATGGGACATGACGGGAGTGATTTTTATCAGGACAGGACAGGAAAGTTGTCAGGGTTATAGAACTGTTGTGGGATCAGGACAGTACGGGGAGTTTTTTTGTTTTAGACAAGACAGAAATTCATTTTCCGTGTCGTGTGAACTTCTATTCCTCAGTGCTGATTGGCTGGTGATCAAAATAGTGTTCTGAGTTTTAGTTATGTGAAACACAAACGGAACGGAACCACAGCTGAAATGTTAGGTGGTCCTTTGCATGGGGTGATGTAATATCCTTTAACAATCAGTCTTTCAGATACATGACACAGACACAGGAACCTTGGTATAAAACTCTTTAGTAATAAAATGCAATTGCAGACAGAGATTCACATACAGAGTACCTCAGTAGTCTATAGTAAAGACCTACTGTATTTATTTATTTTGCTCCTTTGCACCCCATTATTTCTATTTCTACTTTGCACTTTCTTCCACTGTAAATCTACCATTCCAGTGTTTTACTTGCTATATTGTATTTACTTTGCCACCATGGACTTTGCCTTTACCTCCCTTATCTCACCTCATTTGCTCACATTGTATATAGACTTATTTTTCTACTGTATTATTGACTGTATGTTTGTTTTACTCCATGTGTAACTCTGTGTTGTTGTATGCTGTTGAATTGCTACGCTTTATCTTGGCCAGGTCGCAATTGTAAATGAGCACTTGTTCTCAACTTGCCTACCTGGTTAAATAAAGGTGAAATAAAAAATGACAAAATAAATAAAATCTGTGTGGCGAAACAGGAGACAACGCTCTTTATACTAGTTGGCGTGGACAACCTACCATTTAATCATAGTCTTCTTCATTGCCCATTTTCCAAGACAACAAAAAATCTAAACACAGCAAAAGCCTATCAACCCAGGAACTACAAATTATAAGATACCCATTCAAATCTGGCCCATAACATTTCCCAGTGAACCATTTACCCATCCTGGTTAGAACATCATCGTCACTAGGGCTGAGAGTATTAGATTGGTCTACTCATTGAACCAAACAACTCTATCATGGATTTGGGTTTAGACAAAATTAACACCGCTGTCCCGTTTAGGGACACTTTTATACTTAAGTCTCGAACAAACTTTACCCACGTGTTGACAGGGCCGGCTTCATCCATACAAACAAGTAGTGTGGATAGTCCCGTGTGGCTCAGTTGGTAGAGCATGGTGTTTGCAACGGCAGGGTTGTGGGTTCGATTCCCACGGGGGACCAGTACGGAGAAACAATGTATGAAATGTATGTATTCACTACTGTAAGAAGCTCTGGATAAGAGTGTCTGCTAAATGACTAAAATGACAAAAATGTTGTCATTGAGTGAGGTCTGTCTGTGTGCGGGAACATTCATGGGTCTTCCTATCAACATTTAATGTGGTATAACACCCCAGGTGTATTAACTCTACCGCACATTTTCATTAACACCAGTGGTAAACAATCCACCCAAGATTTCTTGGTGCAGTGGCATGCCTTAGCTAACCCTTTGTTTAATGGATTGGTTAGCTCTCTCAGTAACCCCATTACTCTGGGGTTGATAGATAGACACAAACTTCTGGTCCACTCCCATCATTATGGCTACCTGCTTCACTACATCACCAGTGAAGTGGGTACCATTGTCTGCAGATAAAACCTCAGGAACACCAAATCTAGGTCTTATCTCCCTCAATAGTAGCTTTGCTACTGTCTTAGCATCACAGTGTGTGGTGGGAAATGCCTCCACCCACCTGGTGAACCAATAATCAATAATAATCAATAAGGACTAAACACTACCTTTCTTTTCTTTTCTTTCTGTAAGATCTATAAAATCCATTGCAAGATGGACAAATGGTCCTCTTGGCGTATGGAAATGCCCTGGTTTCAGAGGTGTTTCTTTGGCAATGTTAAATTGCATGCACATAGCACATCAAAAGAGAAACTGTTTCACATGCTGAGTCAAATTTGGACAAAACCAATCCAAAATGAATTGCCTCTATCATATCCCCCCTTGACAAATGAGCCATACCATGGGCCACTTGGCAAACAGAGGCGTTAAGACAAGCTGGCAGACACGGTCTGCCAGACAGTCTGTCTCCAAATTTTAGAAACGGGGTCAAGTTTACAACCCCGCTGTTGTCATACCAAATGAGAACCAACATCCAAAGCCTGTTTAGATGACAAATCATCAGTGTCTTTCCCAACAGTAGCAGAGAAGAACATGGAGTGTCTATGACACTTTGAGGCAGCCAATTTAGCAGCCTCATCTGCCAATGGCATTACCCATACTCACAAAATCCCCCCCCCCGCCCCCCAAGTGTGAGGCAGCAACCTTCACGATAGCCAAAGCAGAGGGCAGCATCATAGCCTCCAAACCGTAGTTCTATTACGAATAGGACTTCCACAAGCATTGTGAAAACCCCTACTCCTCCAGACGCCACACCAGGAGAGACAAACCCCTATTGCTTCCCTGTGGCTGCCCTGTGGCTCAGTTGGTAGAGCATGGTGTTTGCAATGCCAGCATGGTGTATACAACGCCAGGGTTGTGGGTTCGATTCCCAGGGGGGGGGCCAGTACAAAACATATATATTTTTTAAATGCATGAAATGTATGCATTCACTACTGTAAGTCGCTCTGGATAAGAGCGTCTGCTAAATGACTAAAATGTAAAAAATGTAATAAGCAGAATCAGAGAAGATTGTAACCCTTCTCCCATTTTACAGGCAGTGGTTAGTGCCAAAAGTTCAGCCTGTTGAGGTGAGAAAGTATCTGGTAATGGTTGTTGTATGTGAGTGGTTCTATCAATTGTCACAATACCAAACCCTGCATGTTTCTTCCCTGTAGTTTGATCTATATGTGCAGAACCGTCAACGAAAAGATTCCAAGTCAGCATCAGTCAGGACCGTTTCAGAGAGGTCAGGCCCAGCCTGAGAGGTCAGGCCCAGCCTGAGAGGTCAGGCCCAGCCACTGTCTCTGCACTGCCTTTGGGTGAATCTGTCACGGTGCCCCGTGATTTTGTTTTGAACAGGTTCTATGTAATGTGGACTGAGTGACTTATCTGTATGGTACTGTAGAAAAACCCAGTTCTAATCCGGGTATGGGTAGTAGAACCTAACATAGGATGATATACCCAACCCAGTTCTAATCCGGGTATGGGTAGTAGAACCTAACATAGGATGATATACCCAACCCAGTTCTATTTTCTATAACCCCTCTTCTTCTTTAGTTTCACTACATTTATTCACTAACCACACTACTGTAAATAACCACAATTGGTTTCAAATTGTATTTTAACTTCAGTACGGGGGGGTCGGGGGGGGTCTCCCCCCGTCTCCTCTCTTGTGGATGTAATAGGAGAGTGAACTCACAACATGTCTTTCCCAATTCGCAAATCTATCCCTTCTGGTACTAGTCTTAAAGACTTGATGTCTATACCAGTCTAGATTTATTTCAGTATATAGACATTCTTGATATTGACTAACGTATATCCATTCACTGTTATCAAATACACTCAAATCATACAACAATTGTCCCACACTAAATCTATAATCCCACAAATTATACATATATCAAAACAAAACCAGTATCTTCCCTCAGGTAAGGTCACCGTACATAAAACCAGTGTCTACCCTCAGGTAAGGACAGTACCTCAGTACTGACTTGTTTGATTCTAATCTATAACCAAGTTCTTCACACATGGTTCCCTCAGGAATTTCTATCTTATTACACCTGTGGATTCTGGGTAATTTATCACATATACATCCTCTATATTACGGGCTTGTGCATACATTTAGATATCGACTATTCCTGTAATTATCAACCCCCCAAATGAGTGAGGCTGTCACGTCCTGACCAGTATAAGGGTTATTTGTTATTGTAGTTTGGTCAGGACGTGGCAGAGGGTATTTTGTTTATGTGTTTCTGGTTGATGGTTTATGTAGTAGGGTGTTAGATTTATTATTTCCGGGTTTTGGTTTATGTTCTATGTTTTGTATTTCTATGTTCTTTCTGGTTTGTGGTATTTCTATGTGTAGGTTAATGGGGGGGTTGGACTCTCAATTGGAGGCAGGTGCTTTCTCGTTGCCTCTGATTGAGAGTCCTATATATGGGTAATTGTTTGGTGTAGTGTTGTGGGAGATTGTTTCTTGTTTTGCCTGTGTCTTGTTTTGCCTGTGTCTTGTTTTGCCTGTGTGAGCCTGACAAGACTGTTTTGTTGTTTGTGCGTTCTTCGTTTTGTTATTTTTTGGTGTTCTCTTTATTTAAAATAAATAACCAGATGAGCATCCACATTCCTGCTGCGTTTTGGTCCTCTATTCCCGACGACAGCCGTTACAGAGGTGCCACTTACATACTGGAATGAGTCATCATAGTGCTTTTTCTAATATCAGACTTTCGGTTTATTAAACAGGCGTCTGCTTACCTTAAAATGTGATTCGCTGCACAGTGGGACGAAGAGCAATACAGAAGCAGTGGTCACTCACTCCTGTCAAGCTCGCCAAATGTTAGGTGGTCCTTTACATGGGGTGATGTACGGTTTCCTTTAACAGTCAGTCTTCCAGATATGATGACACAGACACAGGAACCTTGGTATAAAACTCTTTAGTAATAAAATGCAATTGCGGACAGAGATTCACGTACAGAATGACCTCAGTAGTCTATAGTAAAGATCTGTGTGGCGAAACAGGAGACAACGCTCTTTATACTAGTTGGTGTGGACAACCTACCGTTTAATCATATCTTAACATTGTTCCATTGGATTAGATTAAAAGTATCTAAAATGAGAAAAACATGTCAAGACTGTGGTTTCTCTCTCTACTATCTTGGTCCTTGAGCCTGCGTGACTATCAGCAGGTATAGACAATTCTCAAGCCTGAGAACTAAAACACTACATCTCCATTTACCCAGTACATTTCCATCATTGCTCATTGCAAGCATACAAAAGTCATCACACATATATACATATACACAGTAATCATGGCATTGCTGTAGCCCCACACCCGATTCCCCCCAGGTCAATGCAACACAGTAGACAGAAGATGATTCATTCAGTTGTCTGCTGTGTTCTGTCTCCACCCAGATCAGTTCTGTCTCTGCCCAGATCAGTTCTGTCTCCACCCAGATCAGTTCTGTCTCCGCCCAGATCAGTTCCGTCTCCACCCAGATCAGTTCTGTCTCCGCCCAGATTAGTTCTGTCTCCACCCAGATCAGATCTGTCTCCACCCAGATCAGTTCTGTCTCCACCCAGATCAGTTCTGTCTCCACCCAGATCAGTTCTGTCTGCAGACAGATGAGTTCTGTCTGCAGCCATATCAGTTCTGTCTGCACACAGATCAGTTCTGTCTCCACCCAGATCAGTTCTGTCTCCACCCAGATCAGTTCTGTCAGCACCCAGATAAGTTCTGTCTCCACCCAGATCAGTTCTGTCTCCACCCAGATTAGTTCTGTCTCCACCCAGATCAGTTCTGTCTCCGCCCAGATCAGTTCTGTCTCCACCCAGATCAGTTCTGTCTCAACCCAGATCAGCTCTGTCTCTGCCCAGATCAGTTCTGTCTCCACCCAGATCAGTTCTGTCTCCACCCAGATCAGTTCTGTCAGCAGCCCAGATCAGTTCTGTCAGCAGCCAGATCAGCTCTGTCAGCAGCCAGATCAGTTCTGTCTCCACCCAGATCAGTTCTGTCTCCACCCAGATCAGTTCTGTCTCCACCCAGATCAGTTCTGTCTCTGCCCAGATCAGTTCTGTCTGCAGCCAGATCAGTTCTGTCAGCAACCAGATCAGCTCTGTCTGCACCCAGATCAGTTCTGTCTCCACCAAGATCAGTTCTGTCTCCAGCCAGATCAGTTCTGTCTCCAGCCAGATCAGTTCTGTCAGCACCCAGATCGGTTCTGTCCGCATCCAGATAAGTTCTGTCTCCACCCAGATCAGTTCCGTCTCCGCCCAGATCAGTTCCGTCTCCGCCCAGATCAGTTCCGTCTCCACCCAGATCAGTTCTGTCTCCGCCCAGATCAGTTCTGTCTGCAGCCAGATCAGTTCTGTCTGCACCCAGATCAGTTCTGTCAGCAGCCAGATCAGTACTGTCTGCACCCAGATCAGTTCTGTCTCCACCCAGATCAGTTCTGTCTCCAGCCAGATCAGTTCTGTCTGCAGCCAGATCAGTTCTGTCTCCGCCCAGATCAGTTCTGTCTCCGCCCAGATTAGTTCTGTCTCCACCCAGATCAGTTCTGTCTCCGCCCAGATCAGTTCTGTCTCCGCCCAGATCAGTTCTGTCTCAACCCAGATCAGCTCTGTCTCTGCCCAGATCAGTTCTGTTTCCACCCAGATCAGTTCTGTCTGCACACAGATCAGTTCTGTCTGCACCCAGATCAGTTCTGTCTGCACCCAGATCAGTTCTGTCAGCAGCCAGATCAGCTCTGTCAGCAGCCAGATCAGTTCTGTCTCCACCCAGATCAGTTCTGTCTCCACCCAGATCAGTTCTGTCTCCGCCCAGATCAGTTCTGTCTCCGCCCAGATCAGTTCTGTCTCCACCCAGATCAGTTCTGTCTGCAGCCAGATCAGTTCTGTCAGCAGCCAGATCAGTTCTGTCTGCACCCAGATCAGTTCTGTCAGCAGCCAGATCAGCTCTGTCTGCACCCAGATCAGTTCTGTCTCCACCCAGATCAGTTCTGTCTCCAGCCAGATCAGTTCCGTCTCCGCCCAGATCAGTTCCGTCTCCGCCCAGATCAGTTCTGTCTCCACCCAGATCAGTTCTGTCTCCGCCCAGATCAGTTCTGTCTGCAGCCAGATCAGTTCTGTCTGCACCCAGATCAGTTCTGTCAGCAGCCAGATCAGTTCTGTCTGCACCCAGATCAGTTCTGTCTCCATCCAGATCAGTTCTGTCTCCGCCCAGATTAGTTCTGTCTCCACCCAGATCAGTTCTGTCTCCGCCCAGATCAGTTCTGTCTCCGCCCAGATCAGTTCTGTCTCAACCCAGATCAGCTCTGTCTCTGCCCAGATCAGTTCTGTTTCCACCCAGATCAGTTCTGTCTGCACCCAGATCAGTTCTGTCTGCACCCAGATCAGTTCTGTCAGCAGCCAGATCAGCTCTGTCAGCAGCCAGATCAGTTCTGTCTCCACCCAGATCAGTTCTGTCTCCACCCAGATCAGTTCTGTCTCCGCCCAGATCAGTTCTGTCTCCGCCCAGATCAGTTCTGTCTCCACCCAGATCAGTTCTGTCTCTGCCCAGATCAGTTCTGTCTGCAGCCAGATCAGTTCTGTCAGCAGCCAGATTAGTTCTGTCTGCACCCAGATCAGTTCTGTCAGCAGCCAGATCAGCTCTGTCTGCACCCAGATCAGTTCTGTCTCCACCCAGATCAGTTCTGTCTCCAGCCAGATCAGTTCTGTCTCCAGCCAGATCAGTTCTGTCTGCAGCCAGATCAGTTCTGTCCGCACCCAGATAAGTTCCTTCTCCACCCAGATCAGTTCTGTCTCCGCCCAGATCAGTTCTGTCTCCACCCTGATCAGTTCTGTCTCCACCCAGATCAGTTCCGTCTCCACCCAGATCAGTTCTGTCTCCACCCAGATCAGTTCTGTCTGCATCCAGATCAGTTCTGTCAGAACCCAGATTAGTTCTGTCTGCAGCCAGATCAGTTCTGTCTCCACACAGATCAGTTCTGTCTCCAACCAGATCAGTTCTGTCTGCAGCCAGATCAGTTCTGTCTCCGCCCAGATCAGTTCTGTCTCCACACAGATCAGTTCTGTCTCCACACAGATCAGTTCTGTCTCCGCCCAGATCAGTTCTGTCTGCAGCCAGATCAGTTCTGTCTCCACACAGATCAGTTCTGTCTCCACCCAGATCTGTTCTGTCTCCACACAGATCAGTTCTGTCTCCGCCCAGATCAGTTCTGTCTGCAGCCAGATTATTTCTGTCAGAACCCAGATTAGTTCTGTCTGCAGCCAGATCAGTTCTGTCTCCACACAGATCAGTTCTGTCTCCACCCAGATCAGTTCTGTCTGCAGCCAGATCAGTTCTGTCTCCACACAGATCAGTTCTGACTCCACCCACATCAGTTCTGTCTGCAGCCAGATCAGTTCTGTCAGCAACCAGATCAGTTCTGTCTCCACCCACATCAGTTCTGTATCCACCCAGATCAGTTCTGTCAGCACCCAAATCAGTACTGTCTCCAGCCAGATCAGTTCTGTCTGCAGCCAGATCAGTTCTGTCAGCACCCAGATCGGTTCTGTCCGCATCCAGATAAGTTCTGTCTCCACCCAGATCAGTTCCGTCTCCGCCCAGATCAGTTCCGTCTCCGCCCAGATCAGTTCTGTCTCCACCCAGATCAGTTCTGTCTCCGCCCAGATCAGTTCTGTCTGCAGCCAGATCAGTTCTGTCTGCACCCAGATCAGTTCTGTCAGCAGCCAGATCGGTTCTCTCTGCACCCAGATCAGTTCTGTCTCCACCCAGATCAGTTCTGTCTCCAGCCAGATCAGTTCTGTCTGCAGCCAGATCAGTTCTGTCTCCACCCAGATCAGTTCTGTCTCCGCCCAGATTAGTTCTGTCTCCACCCAGATCAGTTCTGTCTCCGCCCAGATCAGTTCTGTCTCCTCCCAGATCAGTTCTGTCTCAACCCAGATCAGCTCTGTCTCTGCCCAGATCAGTTCTGTCTCCGCCCAGATCAGTTCTGTCTCTACCCTGATCAGTTCTGTCTCCACCCAGATCAGTTCTGTCTGCACCCAGATCAGTTCTGTCTGCACCCAGATATGTTCTGTAAGCAGCCCAGATCAGTTCTGTCTCTGCCCAGATCAGTTCTGTCTCCGCCCAGATCAGTTCTGTCTCTACCCTGATCAGTTCTGTCTCCACCCAGATCAGTTCTGTCTGCACCCAGATCAGTTCTGTCTGCACCCAGATCAGTTCTGTCAGCAGCCAGATCAGCTCTGTCAGCAGCCAGATCAGTTCTGTCTCCACCCAGATCAGTTCTGTCTCCACCCAGATCAGTTCTGTCTCCGCCCAGATCAGTTCCGTCTCCGCCCAGATCAGTTCTGTCTCCACCCAGATCAGTTCTGTCTCCACCCAGATCAGTTCTGTCTCCACCCAGATTAGTTCTGTCTCCACCCAGATTAGTTCTGTCTGCAGCCAGATCAGTTCTGTCTCTGCCCAGATCAGTTCTGTCTCCGCCCAGATCAGTTCCGTCTCCGCCCAGATCAGTTCTGTCTCCACCCAGATCAGTTCTGTCTCCACCCAGATCAGTTCTGTCTCCACCCAGATTAGTTCTGTCTCCACCCAGATTAGTTCTGTCTGCAGCCAGATCAGTTCTGTCTCTGCCCAGATCAGTTCTGTCTGCAGCCAGATCAGTTCTGTCAGCAGCCAGATCAGTTCTGTCTGCACCCAGATCAGTTCTGTCAGCAGCCAGATCAGTTCTGTCTGCACCCAGATCAGTTCTGTCTGCAGCCAGATCAGTTCTGTCTGCAGCCAGATCAGTTCTGTCTGCAGCCAGATCAGTTCTGTCCGCACCAAGATAAGTTCCTTCTCCACCCAGATCAGTTCTGTCTCCACCCAGATCAGTTCTGTCTCCAGCCAGATCAGTTCTGTCTCCAGCCAGATCAGTTCTGTCTGCAGCCAGATCAGTTCTGTCCGCACCAAGATAAGTTCCTTCTCCACCCTGATCAGTTCTGTCTCCACCCACATTAGTTCTGTCTCCACCCAGATCAGTTCCGTCTCCACCCAGATCAGTTCTGTCTCCACCCAGATCAGTTCTGTCTCCGCCCAGATCAGTTCTGTCTGCAGCCAGATCAGTTCTGTCAGAACCCAGATTAGTTCTGTCTGCAGCCAGATCAGTTCTGTCTCCACACAGATCAGTTCTGTCTCCACCCAGATCAGTTCTGTCTGCAGCCAGATCAGTTCTGTCTCCACCCACATCAGTTCTGTCTGCAGCCAGATCAGTTCTGTCAGCACCCAGATCAGTTCTGTCTGCAGCCAGATCAGTTCTGTCTCCACCCAGATCAGTTCTGTCTCCACCCACATCAGTTCTGTCTGCAGCCAGATCAGTTCTGTCTGCACCCAGATCAGTTCTGTCTGCACCCACATCATTTCTGTATCCACCCAGATCAGTTCTGTCAGCACCCAAATCAGTACTGTCTCCAGCCAGATCAGTTCTGTCTGCAGCCAGATCAGTTCTGTCAGCACCCAGATCGGTTCTGTCCGCATCCAGATAAGTTCTGTCTCCACCCAGATCAGTTCCGTCTCCGCCCAGATCAGTTCCGTCTCCACCCAGATCAGTTCTGTCTCCGCCCAGATCAGTTCTGTCTGCAGCCAGATCAGGTCTGTCTGCACCCAGATCAGTTCTGTCAGCAGCCAGATCAGTTCTGTCTGCACCCAGATCAGTTCTGTCTCCGCCCAGATCAGTTCTGTCTCCACCCAGATCAGTTCTGTGTCCAGCCAGATCAGTTCTGTCTGCAGCCAGATCAGTTCTGTCTCTGCCCAGATCAGTTCTGTCTCCGCCCAGATCAGTTCTGTCTGCAACCAGATCAGTTCTGTCAGAACCCAGATTAGTTCTGTCTGCAGCCAGATCAGTTCTGTGTCCACCCAGATCAGTTCTGTCTGCAGCCAGATCAGTTCTGTCTCCACCCACATCAGTTCTGTCTGCAGCCAGATCAGTTCTGTCCGCACCCAGATCAGTTCTGTCTCCACCCACATCAGTTCTGTATCCACCCAGATCAGTTCTGTCAGCACCCAGATCAGTTCTGTCTCCAGCCAGATCAGTTCTGTCCTCACCCAGATCAGTTCTGTCCACATCCAGATCAGTTCTGTCTCCACCCAGGTCAGTTCTGGCTCCGCCCAGATCAGTTCCGTCTCCGCCCAGATCAGTTCTGTCTCCGCCCAGATCAGTTCTGTCTCCACCCAGATCAGTTCTGTCTCTGCCCAGATCAGTTCTGTCTGCAGCCAGATCAGTTCTGTCAGCTGCCAGATCAGTTCTGTCTCCACCCAGATCAGTTCTGTCAGCACCCAGATCAGTTCTATCTGAAGCCAGATCAGTTCTGTCTCCACCCAGATCAGTTCTGTCTTCGCCCAGATCAGTTCTGTCTCCGCCCAGATCAGTTCCGTCTCCGCCCAGATCAGTTCCGTCTCCGCCCAGATCAGTTCTGTCTCCACCCAGATCAGTTCTGTCTCCAACCAGATCAGTTCTGTCTGCACCCAGATCAGTTCTGTCTGCAGCCAGATCAGTTCTGTCTCCACCCAGATCAGTTCTGTCAGCACCCAGATCAGTTCTATCTGCAGCCAGATCAGTTCTGTCTCCACCCAGATCAGTTCTGTCTTCGCCCAGATCAGTTCTGTCTCCGGCCAGATCAGTTCCGTCTCCGCCCAGATCAGTTCCGTCTCCGCCCAGATCAGTTCTGTCTCCGCCCAGATCAGTTCTGTCTCCGCCCAGATCAGTTCTGTCAGCAGCCAGATCAGTTCTGTCTCCGCGCAGATCAGTTCTGTCTGCAGCCAGATCAGTTCTGTCAGCAGCCAGATCAGTTCTGTCTCCACCCAGATCAGTTCTGTCTGCAGCCAGATCAGTTCTGTCTGCACCTAGATCAGTTCTGTCTCCACCCAGATCAGTTGTGTCTCCGCCCAGATCAGTTCTGTCTCCACCCAGATCAGTTCCATCTCCACCCAGATCAGTTCTGTCTCCACCCAGATCAGTTCTGTCTCCACCCAGATCAGTTCTCTGCAGCCAGATCAGTTCTGTCAGCACCCAGATTAGTTCTGTCTGCAGCCAGATCAGTTCTGTCTCCACCCAGATCAGTTCTGTAGCCAGATCAGTTCTGTCTCCGCCCAGATCAGTTCTGTCTGCAGCCAGATCAGTTCTGTCTCCACCCAGATCAGTTCTGTCAGCAGCCAGATCAGTTCTGTCTCCACCCAGATCAGTTCTGTCTGCAGCCAGATCAGTTCTGTCTCCACCCAGATCAGTTCTGTCTCCACCCAGATCAGTTCTGTCTCCACCCAGATCAGTTCTGTCTGCAACCAGATCAGTTCTGTCAGAACCCAGATTAGTTCTGTCTGCAGCCAGATCAGTTCTGTGTCCACCCAGATCAGTTCTGTCTGCATCCAGATAAGTTCTGTCTCCGCCCAGATCAGTTCCGTCTCCGCCCAGATCAGTTCCGTCTCCACCCAGATCAGTTCTGTCTCCGCCCAGATCAGTTCTGTCTGCAGCCAGATCAGTTCTGTCTGCACCCAGATCAGTTCTGTCAGCAGCCAGATCAGTTCTGTCTGCACCCAGATCAGTTCTGTCTCCGCCCAGATCAGTTCTGTCTCCACCCAGATCAGTTCTGTGTCCAGCCAGATCAGTTCTGTCTGCAGCCAGATCAGTTCTGTCTCTGCCCAGATCAGTTCTGTCTCCGCCCAGATCAGTTCTGTCTGCAACCAGATCAGTTCTGTCAGAACCCAGATTAGTTCTGTCTGCAGCCAGATCAGTTCTGTGTCCACCCAGATCAGTTCTGTCTGCAGCCAGATCAGTTCTGTCTCCACCCACATCAGTTCTGTCTGCAGCCAGATCAGTTCTGTCCGCACCCAGATCAGTTCTGTCTCCACCCACATCAGTTCTGTATCCACCCAGATCAGTTCTGTCAGCACCCAGATCAGTTCTGTCTCCAGCCAGATCAGTTCTGTCCTCACCCAGATCAGTTCTGTCCACATCCAGATCAGTTCTGTCTCCACCCAGGTCAGTTCTGGCTCCGCCCAGATCAGTTCCGTCTCCGCCCAGATCAGTTCTGTCTCCGCCCAGATCAGTTCTGTCTCCACCCAGATCAGTTCTGTCTCTGCCCAGATCAGTTCTGTCTGCAGCCAGATCAGTTCTGTCAGCTGCCAGATCAGTTCTGTCTCCACCCAGATCAGTTCTGTCAGCACCCAGATCAGTTCTATCTGAAGCCAGATCAGTTCTGTCTCCACCCAGATCAGTTCTGTCTTCGCCCAGATCAGTTCTGTCTCCGCCCAGATCAGTTCCGTCTCCGCCCAGATCAGTTCCGTCTCCGCCCAGATCAGTTCTGTCTCCACCCAGATCAGTTCTGTCTCCAACCAGATCAGTTCTGTCTGCACCCAGATCAGTTCTGTCTGCAGCCAGATCAGTTCTGTCTCCACCCAGATCAGTTCTGTCAGCACCCAGATCAGTTCTATCTGCAGCCAGATCAGTTCTGTCTCCACCCAGATCAGTTCTGTCTTCGCCCAGATGCGTTCTGTCTCCGGCCAGATCAGTTCCGTCTCCGCCCAGATCAGTTCCGTCTCCGCCCAGATCAGTTCTGTCTCCGCCCAGATCAGTTCTGTCTCCGCCCAGATCAGTTCTGTCAGCAGCCAGATCAGTTCTGTCTCCGCCCAGATCAGTTCTGTCTGCAGCCAGATCAGTTCTGTCAGCAGCCAGATCAGTTCTGTCTCCACCCAGATCAGTTCTGTCTGCAGCCAGATCAGTTCTGTCTGCACCTAGATCAGTTCTGTCTCCACCCAGATCAGTTGTGTCTCCGCCCAGATCAGTTCTGTCTCCACCCAGATCAGTTCCATCTCCACCCAGATCAGTTCTGTCTCCACCCAGATCAGTTCTGTCTCCACCCAGATCAGTTCTCTGCAGCCAGATCAGTTCTGTCAGCACCCAGATTAGTTCTGTCTGCAGCCAGATCAGTTCTGTCTCCACCCAGATCAGTTCTGTAGCCAGATCAGTTCTGTCTCCGCCCAGATCAGTTCTGTCTGCAGCCAGATCAGTTCTGTCTCCACCCAGATCAGTTCTGTCAGCAGCCAGATCAGTTCTGTCTCCACCCAGATCAGTTCTGTCTGCAGCCAGATCAGTTCTGTCTCCACCCAGATCAGTTCTGTCTCCACCCAGATCAGTTCTGTCTCCACCCAGATCAGTTCTGTCTGGAACCAGATCAGTTCTGTCAGAACCCAGATTAGTTCTGTCTGCAGCCAGATCAGTTCTGTGTCCACCCAGATCAGTTCTGTCTGCATCCAGATAAGTTCTGTCTCCGCCCAGATCAGTTCCGTCTCCGCCCAGATCAGTTCCGTCTCCACCCAGATCAGTTCTGTCTCCGCCCAGATCAGTTCTGTCTGCAGCCAGATCAGTTCTGTCTGCACCCAGATCAGTTCTGTCTGCAGCCAGATCAGTTCTGTCTGCACCCAGATCAGTTCTGTCTCCGCCCAGATCAGTTCTGTCTCCACCCAGATCAGTTCTGTCTCCAGCCAGATCAGTTCTGTCTGCAGCCAGATCAGTTCTGTCTCTGCCCAGATCAGTTCTGTCTCCGCCCAGATCAGTTCTGTCTGCAACCAGATCAGTTCTGTCAGAACCCAGATTAGTTCTGTCTGCAGCCAGATCAGTTCTGTGTCCACCCAGATCAGTTCTGTCTGCAGCCAGATCAGTTCTGTCTCCACCCACATCAGTTCTGTCTGCAGCCAGATCAGTTCTGTCCGCACCCAGATCAGTTCTGTCTCCACCCACATCAGTTCTGTATCCACCCAGATCAGTTCTGTCAGCACCCAGATCAGTTCTGTCTCCAGCCAGATCAGTTCTGTCCGCACCCAGATCAGTTCTGTCCGCATCCAGATCAGTTCTGTCTCCACCCAGGTCAGTTCTGGCTCCGCCCAGATCAGTTCCGTCTCCGCCCAGATCAGTTCTGTCTCCGCCCAGATCAGTTCTGTCTCCACCCAGATCAGTTCTGTCTCCGCCCAGATCAGTTCTGTCTGCAGCCAGATCAGTTCTGTCAGCTGCCAGATCAGTTCTGTCTCCACCCAGATCAGTTCTGTCAGCACCCAGATCAGTTCTATCTGAAGCCAGATCAGTTCTGTCTCCACCCAGATCAGTTCTGTCTTCGCCCAAATCAGTTCTGTCTCCGCCCAGATCAGTTCCGTCTCCGCCCAGATCAGTTCCGTCTCCGCCCAGATCAGTTCTGTCTCCACCCAGATCAGTTCTGTCTCCAACCAGATCAGTTCTGTCTGCACCCAGATCAGTTCTGTCTGCAGCCAGATCAGTTCTGTCTCCACCCAGATCAGTTCTGTCAGCACCCAGATCAGTTCTATCTGCAGCCAGATCAGTTCTGTCTCCACCCAGATCAGTTCTGTCTTCGCCCAGATCAGTTCTGTCTCCGGCCAGATCAGTTCCGTCTCCGCCCAGATCAGTTCCGTCTCCGCCCAGATCAGTTCTGTCTCCGCCCAGATCAGTTCTGTCTCCGCCCAGATCAGTTCTGTCAGCAGCCAGATCAGTTCTGTCTCCGCCCAGATCAGTTCTGTCTGCAGCCAGATCAGTTCTGTCAGCAGCCAGATCAGTTCTGTCTCCACCCAGATCAGTTCTGTCTGCAGCCAGATCAGTTCTGTCTGCACCTAGATCAGTTCTGTCTCCACCCAGATCAGTTCTGTCTCCGCCCAGATCAGTTCTGTCTCCACCCAGATCAGTTCCATCTCCACCCAGATCAGTTCTGTCTCCACCCAGATCAGTTCTGTCTCCACCCAGATCAGTTCTCTGCAGCCAGATCAGTTCTGTCAGCACCCAGATTAGTTCTGTCTGCAGCCAGATCAGTTCTGTCTCCACCCAGATCAGTTCTGTAGCCAGATCAGTTCTGTCTCCGCCCAGATCAGTTCTGTCTGCAGCCAGATCAGTTCTGTCTCCGCCCAGATCAGTTCTGTCAGCAGCCAGATCAGTTCTGTCTCCACCCAGATCAGTTCTGTCTGCAGCCAGATCAGTTCTGTCAGAACCCAGATTAGTTCTGTCTGCAGCCAGATCAGTTCTGTGTCCACCCAGATCAGTTCTGTCTGCAGCCAGATCAGTTCTGTCTCCACCCACATCAGTTCTGTCTGCAGCCAGATCAGTTCTGTCCGCACCCAGATCAGTTCTGTCTCCACCCACATCAGTTCTGTATCCACCCAGATCAGTTCTGTCAGCACCCAGATCAGTTCTGTCTCCAGCCAGATCAGTTCTGTCCGCACCCAGATCAGTTCTGTATCCACCCAGATCAGTTCTGTCTCCACCCACATCAGTTCTGTCTGCAGCCAGATCAGTTCTGTCCGCACCCAGATCAGTTCTGTCTCCACCCACATCAGTTCTGTATCCACCCAGATCAGTTCTGTCAGCACCCAGATCAGTTCTGTCTCCAGCCAGATCAGTTCTGTCCGCACCCAGATCAGTTCTGTCCGCATCCAGATCAGTTCTGTCTCCACCCAGGTCAGTTCTGGCTCCGCCCAGATCAGTTCCGTCTCCGCCCAGATCAGTTCTGTCTCCGCCCAGATCAGTTCTGTCTGCAGCCAGATCAGTTCTGTCTCCACCCAGATCAGTTCTGTCAGCAGCCAGATCAGTTCTGTCTCCACCCAGATCAGTTCTGTCTGCAGCCAGATCAGTTCTGTCTCCACCCAGATCAGTTCTGTCTCCACCCAGATCAGTTCTGTCTCCACCCAGATCAGTTCTGTCTGCAACCAGATCAGTTCTGTCAGAACCCAGATTAGTTCTGTCTGCAGCCAGATCAGTTCTGTGTCCACCCAGATCAGTTCTGTCTGCATCCAGATAAGTTCTGTCTCCGCCCAGATCAGTTCCGTCTCCGCCCAGATCAGTTCCGTCTCCACCCAGATCAGTTCTGTCTCCGCCCAGATCAGTTCTGTCTGCAACCAGATCAGTTCTGTCTGCACCCAGATCAGTTCTGTCAGCAGCCAGATCAGTTCTGTCTGCACCCAGATCAGTTCTGTCTCCGCCCAGATCAGTTCTGTCTCCACCCAGATCAGTTCTGTGTCCAGCCAGATCAGTTCTGTCTGCAGCCAGATCAGTTCTGTCTCTGCCCAGATCAGTTCTGTCTCCGCCCAGATCAGTTCTGTCAGAACCCAGATTAGTTCTGTCTGCAGCCAGATCAGTTCTGTGTCCACCCAGATCAGTTCTGTCTGCAGCCAGATCAGTTCTGTCTCCACCCACATCAGTTCTGTCTGCAGCCAGATCAGTTCTGTCCGCACCCAGATCAGTTCTGTCTCCACCCACATCAGTTCTGTATCCACCCAGATCAGTTCTGTCAGCACCCAGATCAGTTCTGTCTCCAGCCAGATCAGTTCTGTCCGCACCCAGATCAGTTCTGTCCGCATCCAGATCAGTTCTGTCTCCACCCAGGTCAGTTCTGGCTCCGCCCAGATCAGTTCCGTCTCCGCCCAGATCAGTTCTGTCTCCGCCCAGATCAGTTCTGTCTCCACCCAGATCAGTTCTGTCTCCGCCAAGATCAGTTCTGTCTGCAGCCAGATCAGTTCTGTCAGCTGCCAGATCAGTTCTGTCTCCACCAAGATCAGTTCTGTCAGCACCCAGATCAGTTCTATCTGAAGCCAGATCAGTTCTGTCTCCACCCAGATCAGTTCTGTCTTCGCCCAGATCATTTCTGTCTCCGCCCAGATCAGTTCCGTCTCCGCCCAGATCAGTTCCGTCTCCGCCCAGATCAGTTCTGTCTCCACCCAGATCAGTTCTGTCTCCAACCAGATCAGTTCTGTCTGCACCCAGATCAGTTCTGTCTGCAGCCAGATCAGTTCTGTCTCCACCCAGATCAGTTCTGTCAGCACCCAGATCAGTTCTATCTGCAGCCAGATCAGTTCTGTCTCCACCCAGATCAGTTCTGTCTTCGCCCAGATCAGTTCTGTCTCCGGCCAGATCAGTTCCGTCTCCGCCCAGATCAGTTCCGTCTCCGCCCAGATCAGTTCTGTCTCCGCCCAGATCAGTTCTGTCTCCGCCCAGATCAGTTCTGTCAGCAGCCAGATCAGTTCTGTCTCCGCCCAGATCAGTTCTGTCTGCACCCAGATCAGTTCTGTCTGCAGCCAGATCAGTTCTGTCTCCACCCAGATCAGTTCTGTCTGCAGCCAGATCAGTTCTGTCTGCACCTAGATCAGTTCTGTCTCCACCCAGATCAGTTGTGTCTCCGCCCAGATCAGTTCTGTCTCCACCCAGATCAGTTCCATCTCCACCCAGATCAGTTCTGTCTCCACCCAGATCAGTTCTGTCTCCACCCAGATCAGTTCTCTGCAGCCAGATCAGTTCTGTCAGCACCCAGATTAGTTCTGTCTGCAGCCAGATCAGTTCTGTCTCCACCCAGATCAGTTCTGTAGCCAGATCAGTTCTGTCTCCGCCCAGATCAGTTCTGTCTGCAGCCAGATCAGTTCTGTCTCCGCCCAGATCAGTTCTGTCAGCAGCCAGATCAGTTCTGTCTCCACCCAGATCAGTTCTGTCTGCAGCCAGATCAGTTCTGTCAGAACCCAGATTAGTTCTGTCTGCAGCCAGATCAGTTCTGTGTCCACCCAGATCAGTTCTGTCTGCAGCCAGATCAGTTCTGTCTCCACCCACATCAGTTCTGTCTGCAGCCAGATCAGTTCTGTCCGCACCCAGATCAGTTCTGTCTCCACCCACATCAGTTCTGTATCCACCCAGATCAGTTCTGTCAGCACCCAGATCAGTTCTGTCTCCAGCCAGATCAGTTCTGTCCGCACCCAGATCAGTTCTGTATCCACCCAGATCAGTTCTGTCTCCACCCACATCAGTTCTGTCTGCAGCCAGATCAGTTCTGTCCGCACCCAGATCAGTTCTGTCTCCACCCACATCAGTTCTGTATCCACCCAGATCAGTTCTGTCAGCACCCAGATCAGTTCTGTCTCCAGCCAGATCAGTTCTGTCCGCACCCAGATCAGTTCTGTCCGCATCCAGATCAGTTCTGTCTCCACCCAGGTCAGTTCTGGCTCCGCCCAGATCAGTTCCGTCTCAGCCCAGATCAGTTCTGTCTCCGCCCAGATCAGTTCTGTCTCCACCCAGATCAGTTCTGTCTCCGCCCAGATCAGTTCTGTCTGCAGCCAGATCAGTTCTGTCAGCTGCCAGATCAGTTCTGTCTCCACCCAGATCAGTTCTGTCAGCACCCAGATCAGTTCTATCTGAAGCCAGATCAGTTCTGTCTCCACCCAGATCAGTTCTGTCTCCAACCAGATCAGTTCTGTCTGCACCCAGATCAGTTCTGTCTGAAGCCAGATCAGTTCAGTCTCCACCCAGATCAGTTCTGTCAGCACCCAGATCAGTTCTATCTGCAGCCAGATCAGTTCTGTCTCCACCCAGATCAGTTCTGTCTTCGCCCAGATCAGTTCTGTCTCCGGCCAGATCAGTTCCGTCTCCGCCCAGATCAGTTCCGTCTCCGCCCAGATCAGTTCTGTCTCCGCCCAGATCAGTTCTGTCTCCGCCCAGATCAGTTCTGTCAGCAGCCAGATCAGTTCTGTCTCCGCCCAGATCAGTTCTGTCTGCAGCCAGATCAGTTCTGTCAGCAGCCAGATCAGTTCTGTCTCCACCCAGATCAGTTCTGTCTGCAGCCAGATCAGTTCTGTCTGCACCTAGATCAGTTCTGTCTCCACCCAGATCAGTTGTGTCTCCGCCCAGATCAGTTCTGTCTCCACCCAGATCAGTTCCATCTCCACCCAGATCAGTTCTGTCTCCACCCAGATCAGTTCTGTCTCCACCCAGATCAGTTCTCTGCAGCCAGATCAGTTCTGTCAGCACCCAGATTAGTTCTGTCTGCAGCCAGATCAGTTCTGTCTCCACCCAGATCAGTTCTGTAGCCAGATCAGTTCTGTCTCCGCCCAGATCAGTTCTGTCTGCAGCCAGATCAGTTCTGTCTCCGCCCAGATCAGTTCTGTCAGCAGCCAGATCAGTTCTGTCTCCACCCAGATCAGTTCTGTCTGCAGCCAGATCAGTTCTGTCTCCACCCAGATCAGTTCTGTCTCCACCCAGATCAGTTCTGTCTCCACCTAGATCAGTTCTGTGTCCGCCCAGATTAGTTCTGTCTGCAGCCAGATCAGTTCTGTCAGCAGCCCGATCAGTTCTTTCTGCAGCCAGATCAATTCTGTCTCCGCCCAGATCAGTTCTGTCTGCAGCCAGATCAGTTCTGTCAGAACCCAGATTAGTTCTGTCTGCAACCAGATCAGTTCTGTCAGAACACAGATTAGTTCTGTCTGCAGCCAGATCAGTTCTGTCTCCGCCCAGATCAGTTCTGTCTGCGGCCAGATCAGTTCTGTCTCCGCCCAGATCAGTTCTGTCAGCAGCCAGATCAGTTCTGTCTCCACCCAGATCAGTTCTGTCTGCAGCCAGATCAGTTCTGTCTCCACCCAGATCAGTTCTGTCTCCGCCCAGATCAGTTCTGTCTCCACCCAGATCAGTTCTGTCTCCGCCCAGATCAGTTCTGTCAGCAGCCCGATCAGTTTTTTCTGCACCCAGATCAGATCTGTCTCCACCCAGATCAGTTCTCTCTCCACCCAGATCAGTTCTGTCTCCACCCAGATCAGTTCTGTCTCCGCCCAGATCAGTTCTGTCTCCACCCAGATCAGTTCCGTCTCCACCCAGATCAGTTCTGTCTCCGCCCAGATCAGTTCTGTCAGCAGCCAGATCAGTTCTGTCAAATAAATCAAATAAAATGTATTTATGTAGCCCTTCGTATATCAGCTGAAATCTCAAAGTGCTGTACAGAAACCCAGCCTAAAACCCCAAACAGCATGCAATACGTGTGAAAGAAGCACGGTGGCTAGGAAAAACTCCCTAGGAAAAACTCCCTAGAAAGGCCAAAAACCTAGGAAGAAACCTAGAGAGGAACCAGGCCAGGAGGGGTGGCCAGTCCTCTTCTGGCTGTGCCGGGTGGATATTATAACAGAACATGGTCAAGATGTTAAAATGTTCATAAATGACCAGCATGGTCAAATAATAATAATCAGAGTAATTGTCGAGGGTGCAACAAGCACGTCCGGTGAACAGGTCAGGGTTCCGTAGCCGCAGGCAGAACAGTTGAAACTGGAGCAGCAGCATGGCCAGGTGGACTGGGGACAGCAAGGAGTCATCATGCCAGGTAGTCCCGAAGCATGGTCCTAGGGCTCAGGTCCTCCGAGAGAAAGAAAGAAAGAGAGAAAGAGAGAATTAGAGAGAGCATATTTAAATTCACACAGGACATCGGATAAGACAAGAGAATACTCCAGATGTAACAGACTGACCCGAGCCCCCCGACACATAAACTACTGTACCATAAATACTGGAGGCTGAGACAGGAGAGATCAGAAGGAACTGTGGCCCCATCCGATGATACCCCCGGACAGGGCCAAACAGGCAGGATATAACCCCACCCACTTTGCCAAAGCACAGCCACCACCACTGTCAGCAGCCAGATCAGTTCAGTCTCCACCCAGATCAGTTCTGTCTGCAGCCAGATCAGTTCTGTCTCCACCCACATCAGTTCTGTCTGCAGCCAGATCAGTTCTGTCAGCACCCAGATCAGTTCTGTCTCCACCCAGATCTGTTCTGTCTCCACCCAGATCAGTTCTCTCTCCACCCAGATCAGTTCTGTCTCCACCCAGATCTGTTCTGTCTCCACCCAGATCAGTTCTCTCTCCACCCAGATCAGTTCTGTCTCCACCCAGATCAGTTCTGTCTCCGCCCAGATCAGTTCTGTCTCCGCCCAGATCAGTTCTGTCTCCACCCAGATCAGTTCTGACCGCACCCAGATCAGTTCTGTCTCCACCCAGATCAGTTCTGTCTCTACCCTGATCAGTTCTGTTTCCACCCAGATCAGTTCTGTCTCCACCCAGATCAGTTCTGTCTGCAGCCAGATCAGTTCTGTCTCCACCCACATCAGTTCTGTCTGCAGCCAGATCAGCTCTGTCAGGACCCAGGTCCGTTCTGTCTCCATCCACATCAGTTCTGTATCCAACCAGATCATTTCTTTCAGCACCCAGATCAGTTCTATCTCCAGCCAGATCAGTTCTGTTTTCAGCCAGATCAGTTCTGTCTTCGCCCAGATCAGTTCTGTCTCCGCCCAGATCAGTTCCGTCTCCGCCCAGATCAGTTCCGTCTCCGCCCAGATCAGTTCTGTCTCCGCCCAGATTAGTTCTGTCTGCAGCCAGATCAGTTCTGTCTGCAGCCAGATCAGTTCTGTCTCCGCCCAGATCAGTTCTGTCAGCAGCCAGATCAGTTCTGTCTCCACCCAGATCAGTTCTGTCTGCAGCCAGATCAGGTCTGTCTCCACCCAGATCAGTTGTGTCTCCTCCCAGATCAGTTCTGTCTCCACCCAGATCAGTTCCATCTCCACCCAGATCAGTTCTGTCTCCACCCAGATCAGTTCTGTCTCTGCCCAGATCAGTTCTTTGCAGCCAGATCAGTTCTGTCAGCACCCAGATTAGTTCTGTCTGCAGCCAGATCAGTTCTGTCTCCACCCAGATCAGTTCTGTCTGCAGCCAGATCAGTTCTGTCTCCGCCCAGATCAGATCTGTCTGCAGCCAGATCAGTTCTGTCTCCGCCCAGATCAGTTCTGTCAGCAGCCAGATCAGTTCTGTCTCCACCCAGATCAGTTCTGTCTGCAGCCAGATCAGTTCTGTCTCCACCCAGATCAGTTCTGTCTCCGACCAGATCAGTTCTGTCTCCACCCAGATCAGTTCTGTCTCCGCCCAGATTAGTTCTGTCTGCAGCCAGATCAGTTCTGTCAGCAGCCCGATCAATTCTTTCTGCACCCAGATCAGATCTGTCTCCACCCAGATCAGTTCTGTCTCCAACCAGATCAGTTCTGTCTGCACCCAGATCAGTTCTGTTTCCACCCAGATCAGTTCTGTCTCCACCCAGATCAGTTCTGTCTCCACCCAGATCAGATCTGTCTGCACCCAGATCAGTTCTGTCTCCGCCCAGATCAGATCTGTCTCTGCCAAGATCAGTTCTGTCTCCACCCAGATCAGTTTGTCCGCACCCAGATCAGTTCTGTCTCCACCCAGATCAGTTCTGTCTGCACCCAGATCAGTTCCGTCTCCGCCCAGATCAGTTCTGTCTGCAGCCAGATCAGTTCTGTCTCCGCCCACATCAGTTCTGTCTGCAGCCAGATCAGTTCTGTCAGCACCCAGATCAGTTCTGTCTCCACCCACATCAGTTCTGTATCCACCCAGATCAGTTCTGTCAGCAGCAAGATCAGTTCTATCTCCAGCCAGATCAGTTCTGTCTGCAGCCAGATCAGTTCTGTCTGCAGCCAGATCAGTTCTGTCTTCGCCCAGATCAGTTCTGTCTCCGCCCAGATCAGTTCCGTCTCCGCCCAGATCAGTTCCGTCTCCGCCCAGATCAGTTCTGTCTCCGCCCAGATCAGTTCTGTCTCCGCCCAGATCTGTTCTGTCAGCAGCCAGATCAGTTCTGTCTGCAGCCAGATCAGTTCTGTCTGCACCCAGATCTGTTCTGTCTGCAGCCAGATCAGTTCTGTCTCCGCCCAGATCAGTTCTGTCTGCAGCCAGATCAGTTCTGTCAGCAGCCAGATCAGTTCTGTCTCCACCCAGATCAGTTCTGTCTGCAGCCAGATCAGTTCTGTCTGCACCTAGATCAGTTCTGTCTCCACCCAGATCAGTTGTGTCTCCGCCCAGATCAGTTCTGTCTCCACCCAGATCAGTTCCATCTCCACCCAGATCAGTTCTGTCTCCACCCAGATCAGTTCTGTCTCCACCCAGATCAGTTCTCTGCAGCCAGATCAGTTCTGTCAGCACCCAGATTAGTTCTGTCTGCAGCCAGATCAGTTCTGTCTCCACCCAGATCAGTTCTGTCTGCAGCCAGATCAGTTCTGTCTCCGCCCAGATCAGTTCTGTCTGCAGCCAGATCAGTTCTGTCTCCGCCCAGATCAGTTCTGTCAGCAGCCAGATCAGTTCTGTCTCCGCCCAGATAGATCAGTTCTGTCTCCACCCAGATCAGTTCTGTCTCCGCCCAGATTAGTTCTGTCTGCAGCCAGATCAGTTCTGTCAGCAGCCCGATCAGTTTTTTCTGCACCCAGATCAGATCTGTCTCCACCCAGATCAGTTCTGTCTCCAACCAGATCAGTTCTGTCTGCACCCAGATCAGTTCTGTTTCCACTCAGATCAGTTCTGTCTCCACCCAGATCAGTTCTGTCTCCACCCAGATCAGATCTGTCTGCACCCAGATCAGTTCTGTCTCCGCCCAGATCAGTTCTGTCTCTGCCAAGATCAGTTCTGTCTCCACCCAGATCAGTTTGTCCGCACCCAGATCAGTTCTGTCTGCACCCAGATCAGTTCCGTCTCCGCCCAGATCAGTTCCGTATCCGCCCAGATCAGTTCTGTCTCCGCCCAGATCAGTTCTGTCTGCAGCCAGATCAGTTCTGTCTCCACCCACGTCAGTTCTGTCTGCAGCCAGATCAGTTCTGTCAGCACCCAGATCAGTTCTGTCTCCACCCACATCAGTTCTGTATCCACCCAGATCAGTTCTGTCCGCACCCAGATCAGTTCTGTCAGCACCAAGATCAGTTCTATCTCCAGACAGATCAGTTCTGTCGGCACCCAGATCAGTTCTGTCAGCAGCCCAGATCAGTTCTGTCTGCAGCCAGATCAGTTCTGTCTGCAGCCAGATCAGTTCTGTCCGCACCCAGATCAGTTCTGTCAGCAGCCCAGATCAGTTCTGTCTGCAGCCAGATCAGTTCTGTCTCTGCCCAGTTTAGTTCTGTCTGCAGCCAGATCAGTTCTGTCAGCAGCCAGATCAGTTCTGTCTCCACCCAGATCAGTTATGTCTCCGCCCAGATCAGTTCTGTCTCCACCCAGATCAGTTCCGTCTCCACCCAGATCAGTTCTGTCTCCACCCAGATCAGTTCTGTCTCCGCCCAGATCAGTTCTGTCTGCAGCCAGATCAGTTCTGTCAGCACCCAGATTAGTTCTGTCTGCAGCCAGATCAGTTCTGTCTCCACCCAGATCAGTTCTGTCTGCAGCCAGATCAGTTCTGTCTCCGCCCAGATCAGTTCTGTCTGCAGCCAGATCAGTTCTGTCTCCGTCCAGATCAGTTCTGTCAGCAGCCAGATCAGTTCTGTCTCCACCCAGATCAGTTCTGTCTGCAGCCAGATCAGTTCTGTCTCCGCCCAGATCAGTTCTGTCTGCACCCAGATCAGTTCTGTCTCCACCCAGATCAGTTCTGTCTCCACCCAGATTAGTTCTGTCTGCAGCCAGATCAGTTCTGTCTCCACCCAGATCAGTTATGTCTCCGCCCAGATCAGTTCTGTCTCCACCCAGATCAGTTCCGTCTCCACCCAGATCAGTTCTGTCTCCACCCAGATCAGTTCTGTCTCCGCCCAGATCAGTTCTGTCTGCAGCCAGATCAGTTCTGTCAGCACCCAGATTAGTTCTGTCTGCAGCCAGATCAGTTCTGTCTCCACCCAGATCAGTTCTGTCTGCAGCCAGATCAGTTCTGTCTCCGCCCAGATCAGTTCTGTCTGCAGCCAGATCAGTTCTGTCTCCGTCCAGATCAGTTCTGTCAGCAGCCAGATCAGTTCTGTCTCCACCCAGATCAGTTCTGTCTGCAGCCAGATCAGTTCTGTCTCCGCCCAGATCAGTTCTGTCTGCACCCAGATCAGTTCTGTCTCCACCCAGATCAGTTCTGTCTCCACCCAGATTAGTTCTGTCTGCAGCCAGATCAGTTCTGTCTCCACCCAGATCAGTTATGTCTCCGCCCAGATCAGTTCTGTCTCCACCCAGATCAGTTCCGTCTCCACCCAGATCAGTTCTGTCTCCACCCAGATCAGTTCTGTCTCCGCCCAGATCAGTTCTGTCTGCAGCCAGATCAGTTCTGTCAGCACCCAGATTAGTTCTGTCAGCAGCCAGATCAGTTCTGTCTCCACCCAGATCAGTTCTGTCTGCAGCCAGATCAGTTCTGTCTCCGCCCAGATCAGTTCTGTCTGCAGCCAGATCAGTTCTGTCTCCGTCCAGATCAGTTCTGTCAGCAGCCAGATCAGTTCTGTCTCCACCCAGATCAGTTCTGTCTGCAGCCAGATCAGTTCTGTCTCCGCCCAGATCAGTTCTGTCTGCACCCAGATCAGTTCTGTCTCCACCCAGATCAGTTCTGTCTCCACCCAGATTAGTTCTGTCTGCAGCCAGATCAGTTCTGTCTCCGCCCAGATCAGTTCTGTCTCTGCCAAGATCAGTTCTGTCTCCACCCAGATCAGTTTTGTCCGCACCCAGATCAGTTCTATCTCCACCCAGATCAGTTCTGTCTGCACCCAGATCAGTTCTGTCTCCACCCAGATCAGTTCTGTCTCCACCCTGATCAGTTCTGTCTCCACCCAGATCAGTTCCGTCTCCACCCAGATCAGTTCTGTCTCCACCCAGATCAGTTCTGTCTCCACCCAGATCAGTTCTGTCTGCAGCCAGATCAGTTCTCTCTCCACCCAGATCAGTTCTATCTCCACCCAGATCAGTTCTGTCTACGCCCAGATCAGTTCTGTCTCCGCCCAGATCAGTTCTGTCTCTGCCCAGATCAGTTCTGTCCGCACCCAGATCAGTTCTGTCTCCACCCAGATAAGTTATGTCTGCACCCAGATCAGTTCTGTCTCCACCCAGATCAGTTCTGTCTCCGCCCAGATCAGTTCTGTCTCCACCCAGATCAGTTCTGTCCACACCCAGATCATTTCTGTCTCCACCCAGATCAGTTCTGTCTCTACCCTGATCAGTTCTGTTTCCACCCAGATCAGTTCTGTCAGCAGCTAGATCAGTTCTGTCTCCACCCAGATCAGTTCTGTCTGCAGCCAGATCAGTTCTGTCTCCACCCACATCAGTTCTGTCTGCAGCCAGATCAGTTCTGTCAGCACCCAGATCCATTCTGTCTCCACCCACATCAGTTCTGTATCCACCCAGATCAGTTCTGTCCACACCCAGATCAGTTCTGTCTCCACCCAGATCAGTTCTGTCTCCGCCCAGATCAGTTCTGTCCACACCCAGATCAGTTCCATCTCCGCCCAGATCAGTTTTGTCTCCGCCCAGATCAGTTCCGCCTCCACCCAGATCAGTTCCGTCTCCGCACAGATCAGTTCTGTCTCCGCCCAGATTAGTTCTGTCTGCAGCCAGATCAGTTCTGTCTGCACCCAGATCTGTTCTGTCTGCAGCCAAATCAGTTCTGTCTCCACCCAGATCAGTTCTGTCTGCAGGCAGATCAGTTCTGTCTCCGCCCAGATCAGTTCTGTCTGCAGCCAGATCAGTTCTGTCAGCAGCCAGATCAGTTCTGTCTCCACCCAGATCAGTTCTGTCTGCAGCCAGATCAGTTCTGTCCGCACCTATATCAGTTCTGTCTCCACCCAGATCAGTTCTGTCTCCGCCCAGATCAGTTCCGTCTCCGCCCAGATCAGTTCCGTCTCCGCCCAGATCAGTTCCGTCTCCGCCTAGATCAGTTCCGTCTCCACCCAGATCAGTTCCGTCTCCAGCCAGATCAGTTCTGTTCACAGCAAGATCAGTTCTGTCTGCACCCAGATCTGTTCTGTCTGCAGCCAGATCAGTTCTGTCTCCACCCAGATCAGTTCTGTCTGCAGCCAGATCAGTTCTGTCAGCAGCCAGATCAGTTCTGTCTCCACCCAGATCAGTTCTGTCTGCAGCCAGATCAGTTCTGTCCGCACCTATATCAGTTCTGTCTCCACCCAGATCAGTTCTGTCTCCGCCCAGATCAGTTCCGTCTCCGCCCAGATCAGTTCCTTCTCCGCCCAGATCAGTTCCGTCTCCACCCAGATCAGTTCCGTCTCCAGCCAGATCAGTTCTGTCTCCACCCAGATCAGTTCTGTCTGCAGCCAGATCAGTTCTGTCAGCACCCAGATCCATTCTGTCTCCACCCACATCAGTTCTGTATCCACCCATATCAGTTCTGTCCACACCCAGATCAGTTCTGTCTCCACCCAGATCAGTTCTGTCTCCGCCCAGATCAGTTCTGTCCACACCCAGATCAGTTCTATCTCCGCCCAGATCAGTTCTGTCTCCGCCCAGATCAATTCTGTCTCTGCCCAGATCAGTTCTGTCCGCACCCAGATCAGTTCTGTCTCCACCCAGATAAGTTCTGTCTGCACCCAGATCAGTTCTGTCTGCAACCAGATCAGTTCTGTCTCCGCCCAGATCAGTTCTGTCTCCACCCAGATCAGTTCTGTCCGCACCCAGATCATTTCTGTCTCCACCCAGATCAGTTCTGTCTCTACCCTGATCAGTTCTGTTTCCACCCAGATCAGTTCTGTCAGCAGCTAGATCAGTTCTGTCTCCACCCAGATCAGTTCTGTCTCTACCCTGATCAGTTCTGTTTCCACCCAGATCAGTTCTGTCAGCAGCTAGATCAGTTCTGTCTCCACCCATATCAGTTCTGTCTGCAGCCAGATCAGTTCTGTCTCCACCCACATCAGTTCTGTCTGCAGCCAGATCAGTTCTGTCAGCACCCAGATCCATTCTGTCTCCACCCACATCAGTTCTGTATCCACCCAGATCAGTTCTGTCCGCACCCAGATCAGTTCTGTCTCCACCCAGATCAGTTCTGTCTCCGCCCAGATCAGTTCCGTTTCCACCCAGATCAGTTCCGTCTCCGCCCAGATCAGTTCTGTCTCCGCCCAGATCAGTTCTGTCTGCAGCCAGATCAGTTCTGTCTGTAGCCAGATCAGTTCTGTCTGCACCCAGATCTGTTCTGTCTGCAGCCAGATCAGTTCTGTCTCCACCCAGATCAGTTCTGTCTGCAGCCAGATCAGTTCTGTCTCCGCCCAGATCAGTTCTGTCTGCAGCCAGATCAGTTCTGTCAGCAGCCAGATCAGTTCTGTCTCCACCCAGATCAGTTCTGTCTGCAGCCAGATCAGTTCTGTCCGCAACTAGATCAGTTCTGTCTCCACCCAGATCAGTTCTGTCTCCGCCCAGATCAGTTCCGTCTCCGCCCAGATCAGTTCCGTCTCCGCCCAGATCAGTTCCGTCTCCACTCAGATCAGTTCCGTCTCCAGCCAGATCAGTTCCGTCTGCACCCAGATCTGTTCTGTCTGCAGCCAGATCAGTTCTGTCTCCACCCAGATCAGTTCTGTCTCCACCCAGATCAGTTCTGTCTGCAGCCAGATCAGTTCTGTCTCCGCCCAGATCAGTTCTGTCTGCAGCCAGATCAGTTCTGTCAGCAGCCAGATCAGTTCTGTCTCCACCCAGATCAGTTCTGTCTGCAGCCAGATCAGTTCTGTCTCCACCCAGATCAGTTCTGTCTCCACCCAGATCAGTTCTCTGCAGCCAGATCAGTTCTGTCAGCACCCAGATTAGTTCTGTCTGCAGCCAGATCAGTTCTGTCTGCAGCCAGATCAGTTCTGTCTCCGCCCAGATCAGTTCTGTCTGCAGCCAGATCAGTTCTGTCTCCGCCCCGATCAGTTCTGTCAGCAGCCAGATCAGTTCTGTCTCCACCCAGATCAGTTCTGTCTGCAGCCAGATCAGTTCTGTCCGCACCCAGATCAGTTCTGTCTCCACCCAGATCAGTTCTGTCTCCGCCCAGATCAGTTCTGTCTCCACCCAGATCAGTTCTGTCCGCACCCAGATAATTTCTGTCTCCACCCAGATCAGTTCTGTCTCTACCCTGATCAGTTCTGTTTCCACCCAGATCAGTTCTGTCAGCAGCTAGATCAGTTCTGTCTCCACCCAGATCAGTTCTGTCTCTACCCTGATCAGTTCTGTTTCCACCCAGATCAGTTCTGTCAGCAGCTAGATCAGTTCTGTCTCCGCCCAGATCAGTTCTGTCTGCAGCCAGATCAGTTCTGTCTCCACCCACATCAGTTCTGTCTGCAGCCAGATCAGTTCTGTCAGCACCCAGATCCATTCTGTCTCCACCCACATCAGTTCTGTATCCACCCAGATCAGTTCTGTCCGCACCCAGATCAGTTCTGTCTCCACCCAGATCAGTTCTGTCTCCGCCCAGATCAGTTCCGTCTCCACCCAGATCAGTTCCGTCTCCGCCCAGATCAGTTCTGTCTCCGCCCAGATCAGTTCTGTCTGCAGCCAGATCAGTTCTGTCTGTAGCCAGATCAGTTCTGTCTGCACCCAGATCTGTTCTGTCTGCAGCCAGATCAGTTCTGTCTCCACCCAGATCAGTTCTGTCTGCAGCCAGATCAGTTCTGTCTCCGCCCAGATCAGTTCTCTGCAGCCAGATCAGTTCTGTCAGCACCCAGATTAGTTCTGTCTGCAGCCAGATCAGTTCTGTCTGCAGCCAGATCAGTTCTGTCTCCGCCCAGATCAGTTCTGTCTGCAGCCAGATCAGTTCTGTCTCCGCCCCGATCAGTTCTGTCAGCAGCCAGATCAGTTCTGTCTCCACCCAGATCAGTTCTGTCTGCAGCCAGATCAGTTCTGTCCGCACCCAGATCAGTTCTGTCTCCACCCAGATCAGTTCTGTCTCCGCCCAGATCAGTTCTGTCTCCACCCAGATCAGTTCTGTCCGCACCCAGATAATTTCTGTCTCCACCCAGATCAGTTCTGTCTCTACCCTGATCAGTTCTGTTTCCACCCAGATCAGTTCTGTCAGCAGCTAGATCAGTTCTGTCTCCACCCAGATCAGTTCTGTCTCTACCCTGATCAGTTCTGTTTCCACCCAGATCAGTTCTGTCAGCAGCTAGATCAGTTCTGTCTCCACCCAGATCAGTTCTGTCTGCAGCCAGATCAGTTCTGTCTCCACCCACATCAGTTCTGTCTGCAGCCAGATCAGTTCTGTCAGCACCCAGATCCATTCTGTCTCCACCCACATCAGTTCTGTATCCACGCAGATCAGTTCTGTCCGCACCCAGATCAGTTCTGTCTCCACCCAGATCAGTTCTGTCTCCGCCCAGATCAGTTCCGTCTCCACCCAGATCAGTTCCGTCTCCGCCCAGATCAGTTCTGTCTCCGCCCAGATCAGTTCTGTCTGCAGCCAGATCAGTTCTGTCTGTAGCCAGATCAGTTCTGTCTGCACCCAGATCTGTTCTGTCTGCAGCCAGATCAGTTCTGTCTCCACCCAGATCAGTTCTGTCTGCAGCCAGATCAGTTCTGTCTCCGCCCAGATCAGTTCTGTCTGCAGCCAGATCAGTTCTGTCAGCAGCCAGATCAGTTCTGTCTCCACCCAGATTAGTTCTGTCTGCAGCCAGATCAGTTCTGTCCGCAACTAGATCAGTTCTGTCTCCACCCAGATCAGTTCTGTCTCCGCCCAGATCAGTTCCGTCTCCGCCCAGATCAGTTCCGTCTCCGCCCAGATCAGTTCCGTCTCCACCCAGATCAGTTCCGTCTCCAGCCAGATCAGTTCCGTCTGCACCCAGATCTGTTCTGTCTGCAGCCAGATCAGTTCTGTCTCCACCCAGATCAGTTCTGTCTCCACCCAGATCAGTTCTGTCTGCAGCCAGATCAGTTCTGTCAGCAGCCAGATCAGTTCTGTCTCCACCCAGATCAGTTCTGTCTGCAGCCAGATCAGTTCTGTCCGCACCTAGATCAGTTCTGGCTCCACCCAGATAAGTTCTGTCTCAGCCCAGATCAGTTCTGTCTCCACCCAGATCAGTTCCGTCTCCACCCAGATCAGTTCTGTCTGCAGCCAGATCAGTTCCGTCTCCACCCAGATCAGTTCTGTCTGCAGCCAGATCAGTTCTGTCTCCACCCAGATCAGTTCTGTCTCCACCCAGATCAGTTCTCTGCAGCCAGATCAGTTCTGTCAGCACCCAGATTAGTTCTGTCTGCAGCCAGATCAGTTCTGTCTGCAGCCAGATCAGTTCTGTCTCCGCCCAGATCAGTTCTGTCTGCAGCCAGATCAGTTCTGTCTCCGCCCCGATCAGTTCTGTCAGCAGCCAGATCAGTTCTGTCTCCACACAGATCAGTTCTGTCTCCAACCAGATCAGTTCCGTCTCTGCCAAGATCAGTTCCGTCCCCACCCAGATCAGTTCCGTCTCCACCCAGATCAGTTCCGTCTCCAGCCAGATCAGTTCTGTCTGCAGCCAGATCAGTTCTGTCTGCAGCCAGATCAGTTCTTTCCGCACCTAGATCAGTTCTGGCTCCACCCAGATAAGTTCTGTCTCCGCCAAATCAGTTCTGTCTCCACCCAGATCAGATCCGTCTCCACCCAGATCATTTCTGTCTAAACCAAGATCAGTTCTGTCTCCACCCAGATCAGTTCTCTACAAACCAGATCAGTTCTGTCAGCACCCAGATTAGTTCTGTCTGCAGCCAGATCAGTTCTGTCTGCAGCCAGATCAGTTCTGTCTCCGCCCAGATCAGTTCTGTCTGCAGCCAGAGCAGTTCTGTCTCTGCCCCGATCAGTTCTGTCAGCAGCCAGATCAGTTCTGTCTCCACCCAGATCAGTTCTGTCTGCAGCCAGATCAGTTCTGTCTCCACCCAGATCAGTTCCGTCTCCACCCAGATCAGCTCTGTCTCCACCCAGATCAGTTCTGTCTGCAGCCAGATCAGTTCTCTCTCCACCCAGATCAGTTCTGTCTCCACCCAGATCAGTTCTGTCTCGGCCCAGATCAGTTCTGTCTCCACCCAGATCAGTTCTGTCTCTACCCTGATCAATTCTGTTTCCACCCAGATCAGTTCTGTCAGCAGCCAGATCAGTTCTGTCTCCACCCAGATCAGTTCTGTCTGCAGCCAGATCAGTTCTGTCAGCACCCAGATCCGTTCTGTCTCCATCCACATCAGTTCTGTATCCACCCAGATCAGTTCTGTCAGCACCCAGATCAGTTCTGTCTCCGCCCAGATCAGTTCTGTCTGCAGCCAGATCAGTTCTGTCAGCACCAAGATCAGTTTTGTCTCCACCCACATCAGTTCTGTCTCCACCCAGATCAGTTCTGTCAGCACCCAGATCAGTTCTGTCTCCGCCCAGATCAGTTCCGTCTCCGCCCAGATCAGTTAAGTCTCCGCCCAGATCAGTTCTGTATCCGACCAGATCAGTTCTGTCTCCGCCCAGATCAGTTCTGTCAGCAGCCAGATTAGTTCTGTCTGCAGCCAGATCAGTTCTGTCTGCACCCAGATCTGTTCTGTCTGCAGCCAGATCAGTTCTGTCTCCGCCCAGATCAGTTCTGTCTGCAGCCAGATCAGTTCTGTCTGCAGCCAGATCAGTTCTGTCTGCACCTAGATCAGTTCTGTCTCCACCCAGATCAGTTCTGTCTGCAGCCAGATCAGTTCTGTCTCCACCCAGATAAGTTCTGTCTGCAGCCAGATCAGTTCTGTCTCCGCCCAGATCAGTTCTGTCTGCAGCCAGATCAGTTCTGTCTCCGCCCAGATCAGTTCTGTCAGCAGCCAGATCATTTCTGTCTCCACCCAGATCAGTTCTGTCTCCGCCCAGATCAGTTCTGTCTCCACCCAGATCAGTTCTGTCTCCACCCAGATTAGTTCTGTCTGCAGTCAGATCAGTTCTGTCAGCAGCCCGATCAGTTCTTTCTGCACCCAGATCAGTTCTGTCTCCACCCAGATCAGTTCTCTCCACCCAGATCAGTTCTGTCTGCACCCAGATCAGTTCTGTTTCCACCCAGATCAGTTCTGTCTCCACCCAGATCAGTTCTGTCTCCACCCAGATCAGATCTGTCTGCTCCAAGATCAGTTCTGTCTCCGCCCAGATCAGTTCTGTCTCTGCCAAGATCAGTTCTGTCTCCACCCAGATCAGTTTGTCCGCACCCAGATCAGTTCTGTCTCCACCCAGATCAGTTCTGTCTGCACCCAGATCAGTTCTGTCTCCACCCAGATCAGTTCTGTCTCCACCCTGATCAGTTCTGTCTCCACCCAGTTCAGTTCCGTCTCCACCCAGATCAGTTCCGTCTCCACCCAGATCAGTTCTGTCTCCACCCAGATCAGTTCTGTCTGCAGCCAGATCAGTTCTCTCTCCACCCAGATCAGTTCTGTCTCCACCCAGATCAGTTCTGTCTGCAGCCAGATCAGTTCTGTCTCCACCCAGATCAGTTCCGTCTCCACCCAGATCAGCTCTGTCTCCACCCAGATCAGTTCTATCTGCAGCCAGATCAGTTCTCTCTCCACCCAGATCAGTTCTGTCTCCACCCAGATCAGTTCTGTCTCGGCCCAGATCAGTTCTGTCTCCACCCAGATCAGTTCTGTCCGCACCCAGATCAGTTCTGTCTCCACCCAGATCAGTTCTGTCTCTACCCTGATCAGTTCTGTTTCCACCCAGATCAGTTCTGTCAGCAGCCAGATCAGTTCTGTCTCCACCTAGATCAGTTCTGTCTGCAGCCAGATCAGTTCTGTCAGCACCCAGATCCGTTCTGTGTCCATCCACATCAGTTCTGTATCCACCCAGATCAGTTCTGTCAGCACCCAGATCAGTTCTGTCTCCGCCCAGATCAGTTCTGTCTGCAGCCAGATCAGTTCTGTCAGCACCAAGATCAGTTCTGTCTCCACCCACATCAGTTCTGTCTCCACCCAGATCAGTTCTGTCAGCACCCAGATCAGTTCTGTCTCCGCCCAGATCAGTTCCGTCTCCGCCCAGATCAGTTCCGTCTCCGCCCAGATCAGTTCTGTCTCCGCCCAGATCAGTTCTGTCTCCGCCCAGATCAGTTCTGTCAGCAGCCAGATCAGTTCTGTCTGCAGCCAGATCAGTTCTGTCTGCACCCAGATCTGTTCTGTCTGCAGCCAGATCAGTTCTGTCTCCGCCCAGATCAGTTCTGTCTGCAGCCAGATCAGTTCTGTCTGCAGCCAGATCAGTTCTGTCTGCACCTAGATCAGTTCTGTCTCCACCCAGATCAGTTGTGTCTCCGCCCAGATCAGTTCTGTCTCCACCCAGATCAGTTCCATCTCCACCCAGATCAGTTCTGTCTCCACCCAGATCAGTTCTGTCTCCGCCCAGATCAGTTCTCTGCAGCCAGATCAGTTCTGTCAGCACCCAGATTAGTTCTGTCTCCAGCCAGATCAGTTCTGTCTCCACCCAGATCAGTTCTGTCTGCAGCCAGATCAGTTCTGTCTCCGCCCAGATCAGTTCTGTCTTCAGCCAGATCAGTTCTGTCTCCACCCAGATCAGTTCTGTCTCCGCCCAGATCAGTTCTGTCTCCACCCAGATCAGTTCTGTCTCCGCCCAGATTAGTTCTGTCTGCAGCCAGATCAGTTCTGTCAGCAGCCCGATCAGTTCTTTCTGCACCCAGATCAGTTCTGTCTCCACCCAGATCAGTTCTCTCCACCCAGATCAGTTCTGTCTGCACCCAGATCAGTTCTGTTTCCACCCAGATCAGTTCTGTCTCCACCCAGATCAGTTCTGTCTCCGCCCAGATCAGTTCTGTCTCTGCCAAGATCAGTTCTGTCTCCACCCAGATCAGTTCCGTCTCCACCCAGATCAGTTCTGTCTCCACCCAGATCAGTTCCGTCTCCACCCAGATTAGTTCTGTCTCCACCCAGATCAGTTCTGTCTCCACCCAGATCAGTTCTGTCTCCGCCCAGATCAGTTCTGTCTCCACCCAGATCAGTTCCGTCTCCACCCAGATCAGTTCTGTCTCCGCCCAGATCAGTTCCGTCTCCACCCAGATCAGTTCTGTCTCCACCCAGATCAGTTCTGTCTCCACCCAGATCAGTTCTGTCTCCACCCAGATAAGTTCTGTCTCCACCCAGATCAGTTCTGTCTCAACCCAGATCAGTTCTGTCTGCACCCAGATCAGTTCTGTCTGCAACCAGATCAGTTCTGTCAGAACCCAGATTAGTTCTGTCTGCAGCCAGATCAGTTCTGTCTCCACACAGATCAGTTCTGTCTCCGCCCAGATCAGTTCTGTCAGCAGCTAGATCAGTTCTGTCAAATAAATCAAATAAAATGTATTTATGTAGCCCTTCGTATATCAGCTGAAATCTCAAAGTGCTGTACAGAAACCCAGCCTAAAACCCCAAACAGCAAGCAATACATGTGAAAGAAGCACGGTGGCTAGGAAAAACTCACTAGGAAAAACTCCCTAGAAAGGCCAAAAACCTAGGAAGAAACCTAGAGAGGAACCAGGCCATGAGGGGTGGCCAGTCCTCTTCTGGCTGTGCCGGGTGGATATTATAACAGAACATGGTCAAGATGTTAAAATGTTCATAAATGACCAGCATGGTCAAATAATAATAATCAGAGTAGTTGTCGAGGGTGCAACAAGCACGTCCGGTGAACAGGTCAGGGTTCCGTAGCCGCAGGCAGAACAGTTGAAACTGGAGCAGCAGCATGGCCAGGTGGACTGGGGACAGCAAGGAGTCATCATGCCAGGTAGTCCCGAAGCATGGTCCTAGGGCTCAGGTCCTCCGAGAGAAAGAAAGAAAGAGAGAAAGAGAGAATTAGAGAGAGCATATTTAAATTCACACAGGACATCGGATAAGACAAGAGAATACTCCAGATGTAACAGACTGACCCGAGCCCCCCGGCACGTAAACTACTGTACCATAAATACTGGAGGCTGAGACAGGAGGGATCAGAAGAAACTGTGGCCCCATCCGATGATACCCCCGGACAGGGCCAAACAGGCAGGATATAACCCCACCCACTTTGCCAAAACACAGCCACCACCACTGTCAGCAGCCAGATCAGTTCAGTCTCCACCCAGATCAGTTCTGTCTCCACCCAGATCAGTTCTGTCTGCAGCCAGATCAGTTCTGTCTCCACCCACATCAGTTCTGTCTCTACCCTGATCAGTTCTGTCTCCACCTAGATCAGTTCTGTCCGCACCCAGATAAGTTCTGTCTCTACCCTGATCAGTTCTGTTTCCACCCAGATCAGTTCTGTCAGCAGCCAGATCAGTACTGTCTCCACCCACATCAGTTCTGTCTGTAGCCAGATCAGTTCTGTCAGCACCCAGATCAGTTCTGTCTCCACCCACATCAGTTCTGTCTGCACCCAGATCAGTTCTGTCTCCACCCAGATCAGTTCTGTCTCCACCCAGATCAGTTCCGTCTCCACCCAGATCAGTTCCGTCTCCACCCAGATCAGTTCTGTCTCCACCCAGATCAGTTCTGTCTGCAGTCAGATCAGTTATCTCTCCACCCAGATCAGTTCTGTCTCCACCTAGATCAGTTCTGTCCGCACCCAGATCAGTTCTGTCTCCACCCAGATCAGTCCTGTCTCCACCCAGATCAGTTCTGTCTCCACCCAGATCAGTTCTGTCTCCACCCACATCAGTTCTGTCTGCAGCCAGATCAGTTCTGTCAGCACCCAGATCAGTTCTGTCTCCACCCACATCAGTTCTGTATCCACCCAGATCAGTTCTGTCTCCGCCCAGATCAGTTCTGTCCGCACCCAGATCAGTTCTGTCAGCACCCAGATCAGTTCTGTCTCCAGCCAGATCAGTTCTGTCTGCAGCCAGATCAGTTCTGTCCGCACCCAGATCAGTTCTGTCTCCGCCCAGATCAGTTCCGTCTCCGCCCAGATCAGTTCCGTCTCCGCCCAGATCAGTTCTGTCTCCGCCCAGATCAGTTCTGTCTGCAGCCAGATCAGTTCTGTCTGCAGCCAGATCAGTTCTGTCTGCAGCCAGATCAGTTCTGTCTGCACCCAGATCTGTTCTGTCTGCAGCCAGATCAGTTCTGTCTCCACCCAGATCAGTTCTGTCTGCAGCCAGATCAGTTCTGTCTCTGCCCAGATCAGTTCTGTCTGCAACCAGATCAGTTCTGTCAGCACCCAGATCAGTTCTGTCTGCACCCAGATCTGTTCTGTCTGCAGCCAGATCAGTTTTGTCAGCACCCAGATCAGTTCTATCTCCAGCCGGATCAGTTCTGTCTGCAGCCAGATCAGTTCTGTCTCCACCCAGATCAGTTTTGTCAGCACCCAGATCAGTTCTATCTCCAGCCGGATCAGTTCTGTCTGCAGCCAGATCAGTTCTCTCTCCACCCATATCAGTTCTGTCTCCGCCCAGATCAGTTCTGTCTCCACCCAGATCAGTTCCGTCTCCACCCAGATCAGTTCCGTCTCCACCCAGATCAGTTCTGTCTCCGCCCAGATCAGTTCTGTCTGCAACCAGATCAGTTCTGTCAGAACCCAGATTAGTTCTGTCTGCAGCCAGATCAGTTCTGTCTCCACACAGATCAGTTCTGTCTCCACACAGATCAGTTCTGTCTCCGCCCAGATCAGTTCTGTCTCCACCCAGATCAGGTCTGTCTCCACCCAGATCAGTTCCGTCTCCACCCAGATCAGTTCTGTCTCCACCCAGATCAGTTCTGTCTGCAGCCAGATCAGTTCTCTCTCCAACCAGATCAGTTCTGTCTCCACCCAGATCAGTTCTGTCTCCGAACCAGATCAGTTCTGTCTCCGCCCAGATCAGTTCTGTCTCCGCCCAGATCAGTTCTGTCCGCACCCAGATCAGTTCTGTCTTCACCCAGATCAGTTCTGTCTGCAGCCAGATCAGTTCTCTCTCCAACCAGATCAGTTCTGTCTCCACCCAGATCAGTTCTGTCTCCGCCCAGATCAGTTCTGTCCGCACCCTGATCAGTTCTGTCTCCACCCTGATCAGTTCTGTTAGCAGCCAGATCAGTTCTGTCTCCACCCAGATCAGTTCTGTCTCCACCCAGATCAGTTCTGTCTGCAGCCAGATCAGTTCTGTCTGCAGCCAGATCAGTTCTGTCTGCACCCAGATCAGTTCTGTCTCCGCCCAGATCAGTTCTGTCTCCGCCCAGATCAGTTCTGTCTCCGCCCAGATCAGTTCTGTCTCCGCCCAGATCAGTTCTGTCTCTTCCCAGATCATGCCAGTTTCTCCCGTGATATTGGATAGCTAGTTAACCACAGCCGTCTCTACAAAACATCCCAGAGGAAGAGCGCTGATGTAGGATCAGCTCACGGACCTGTCCACCATTATGATCTAAAAAAGGCTGAACTGATCCTAAATCAGCGCTCCTCCTCTGAGACACTACGTATACGGGGCCCAGCGCTACAGACTCTTTTAAGAGTTAATGAATGTGGCAGCGTGGTTTATTCATTAGCTAGACAGTGAGATGCAGCTATGATTAATTGATTAAAGTCCTCTATGATGAAACCCGTCTTTTGTTTGTCCCGGCCGAGTATCATTATCTGTTAGTGTGAGCTGTAGGTGGCTCTGAGTTGGGGTTCAATAGAATCTACCGTTGTTCGAGCTCTTCCCTGACCAATCCCGTACTGTGGAATGCAGCTCAATGTTGTTGTAGTGTTAGCCTCTCCTATATATATATATATAAATACGACTGATGGATCGGCCTTTGAATAGGCTTTGTTTGTGTCATGGATGATAGCCGGCTGCCTTTAAGACCATGCAGCTCCCTGGGCCTAGCAGTCCACCCTCCCTGCCTGCTTCCCTGCAGAGAACAAGCCAGAGCGATACACTAGTGCAGTGCTACCTCTCCTCTCCTCTGCTCTCAGCTGATGCACTCACAGCACAGACAGCAAACCAACCAACCCTGCCTGCATGTTTTCTTTCTTTCTCTGCTCTGTTTTCTCTTCTCTCCCATTCATCCACCTCTCCTCCGGGTCTGGGGTCTAATCTGAAGTCTGCAGTCGGAGGCTGAGGCTGTTTCCTGTCAGTGCAGAGCGTCGTCTGTGAGGCCCAGACAGCAAGCCAGGATATATCTCTCCCTCTCTCTCCTTCTTCCTCTCTCTCTCTCTCTCTGACCAGACAGGGAGGAAACCAGCAGGACCAAAAGGGAGTAGGGAAGTTGTTCCTGGGCTGTGGCTGTGTGGACTACAGGGAGTATTAGTACGAGGGCTATAGAAGAGGGGTGATCTAGAGGATTATCGAGAGAGACGCTCTAGAAGCATCACTGGACCCCCCCCCCCACCTCGGCAGTACCCCGGCAGTACCCCCCCCCCCCCCCCCCCAACCACCGACGACGTCACCTTCTGCTCCTCATTGTTATAAGAGCAGACAGGCCAGCGTGGAGCCTGGCAAACACTGGAGAATCAGCATGTCATCTCAGACTACCAGGAGGAACGTTTACACCCGGGTGAGTGTCTGGTAGGGGGCTGCCTATGGATAGGAGTGGGGCTAGTATCTGGTAGGGGGCTGCCTATGGATAGGAGTGGGTTAGTATCTGGTAGGGGGCTGCCTATGGATAGGAGTGGGTTAGTATCTGGTAGGGGGCTGCCTATGGATAGGAGTGGGGGCTAGTATCTGGTAGGGGGCTGCCTATGGATAGGAGTGGGGGCTAGTATCTGGTAAGGGGCTGCCTATGGATAGGAGTGGGGGTTAGTATCTGGTAGGGGGCTGCCTATGGATAGGAGTGGGTTAGTATCTGGTAGGGGGCTGCCTATGGATAGGAGTGGGGCTAGTATCTGGTAAGGGGCTGCCTATGGATAGGAGTGGGGGCTAGTATCTGGTAAGGGGCTGCCTATGGATAGGAGTGGGGGCTAGTATCTGGTAAGGGGCTGCCTATGGATAGGAGTGGGGGTAGTGTCTGGTAGGGGGCTGCCTATGGATAGGAGTGGGGCTAGTATCTGGTAGGGGGCTGCCTATGGATAGGAGTGGGGCTAGTATCTGGTAGGGGGCTGCCTATGGATAGGAGTGGGGCTAGTATCTGGTAGGGGGCTGCCTATGGATAGGAGTGGGGCTAGTATCTGGTAGGGGGCTGCCTATGGATAGGAGTGGGGGCTAGTATCTGGTAGGGGGCTGTCTATGGATAGGAGTGGGGGCTAGTATCTGGTAGGGGGCTGCCTATGGATAGGAGTGGGGGCTAGTATCTGGTAGGGGGCTGCCTATGGATAGGAGTGGGGGTTAGTATCTGGTAGGGGGCTGCCTATGGATAGGAGTGGGCTAGTATCTGGTAGGGGGCTGCCTATGGATAGGAGTGGGTTAGTGTCTGGTAAGGGGCTGCCTATGGATAGGAGTGGGCTAGTGTCTGGTAGGGGGCTGCCTATGGATAGGAGTGGGTTAGTATCTGGTAGGGGGCTGCCTATGGTTAGGAGTGGGCTAGTATCTGGTAGGGGGCTGCCTATGGATAGGAGTGGGTTAGTATCTGGTAGGGGGCTGCCTATGGATAGGAGTGGGGCTAGTATCTGGTAGGGGGCTGCCTATGGATAGGAGTGGGGCTAGTATCTGGTAGGGGGCTGCCTATGGTTAGGAGTGGGCTAGTGTCTGGCAGGGGGCTGCCTATGGATAGGAGTGGGGCTAGTATCTGGTAGGGGGCTGCCTATAGATAGGAGTGGGCTAGTATCTGGTAGGGGGCTGCCTATGGATAGGAGTGGGGGCTAGTGTCTGGTAGGGGGCTGCCTATGTAGAGGAGTGGGGTGTAGTGTCTGCTAGGGGACTGTCTATGGATAGGAGTGGGGGTTAGTATCTGGTAGGGGGCTGCCTATGGATAGGAGTGGGCTAGTATCTGGTAGGGGGCTGCCTATGGATAGGAGTGGGTTAGTATCTGGTAGGGGGCTGCCTATGGATAGGAGTGGGGGCTAGTATCTGGTAAGGGGGCTGCCTATGGATAGGAGTGGGGGCTAGTATCTGGTAAGGGGCTGCCTATGGATAGGAGTGGGGGGTAGTGTCTGGTAGGGGGCTGCCTATGGATAGGAGTGGGGCTAGTATCTGGTAGGGGGCTGCCTATGGATAGGAGTGGGGCTAGTATCTGGTAGGGGGCTGCCTATGGATAGGAGTGGGGCTAGTATCTGGTAGGGGGCTGCCTATGGATAGGAGTGGGGCTAGTATCTGGTAGGGGGCTACCTATGGATAGGAGTGGGGTAGTGTCTGGTAGGGGGCTGCCTATGGAGGAGTGGGGGCTAGTATCTGGTAGGGGGGCTGCCTATGGATAGGAGTGGGGGCTAGTATCTGGTAGGGGGCTGCCTATGGATAGGAGTGGGTTAGTATCTGGTAGGGGGCTGCCTATGGATAGGAGTGGGGGTTAGTATCTGGTAGGGGGCTGCCTATGGATAGGAGTGGGGGTTAGTATCTGGTAGGGGCTGCCTATGGATAGGAGTGGGTTAGTATCTGGTAGGGGGCTGCCTATGGATAGGAGTGGGTTAGTATCTGGTAGGGGGCTGCCTATGGATAGGAGTGGGTTAGTATCTGGTAGGGGGCTGCCTATGGACAGGAGTGGGGGGCTAGTATCTGGTAGGGGGCTGCCTATGGATAGGAGTGGGGGGTAGTGTCTGGTAGGGGGCTGCCTATGGATAGGAGTGGGCTAGTATCTGGTAGGGGGCTGCCTATGTATAGGAGTGGGGGCTAGTATCTGGTAGGGGGCTGCCTATGGATAGGAGTGGGGGTTAGTATCTGGTAGGGGGCTGCCTATGGATAGGAGTGGGGGCTAGTATCTGGTAGGGGGCTGCCTATGGATAGGAGTGGGGGCTAGTATCTGGTAGGGGGCTGTCTATGGATAGGAGTGGGGGCTAGTATCTGGTAGGGGGCTGCCTATGGATAGGAGTGGGGGCTAGTATCTGGTAGGGGGCTGCCTATGGACAGGAGTGGGGGTTAGTATCTGGTAGGGGGCTGCCTATGGATAGGAGTGGGTTAGTGTCTGGTAGGGGGCTGCCTATGGATAGGAGTGGGCTAGTGTCTGGTAGGGGGCTGCCTATGGATAGGAGTGGGTTAGTATCTGGTAGGGGGCTGCCTATGGTTAGGAGTGGGCTAGTATCTGGTAGGGGGCTGCCTATGGATAGGAGTGGGTTAGTATCTGGTAGGGGGCTGCCTATGGATAGGAGTGGGGCTAGTATCTGGTAGGGGGCTGCCTATGGATAGGAGTGGGGGGCTAGTATCTGGTAGGGGGCTGCCTATGGATAGGAGTGGGGCTAGTATCTGGCAGGGGGCTGCCTATGGATAGGAGTGGGGGCTAGTATCTGGTAGGGGCTGCCTATGGATAGGAGTGGGCTAGTGTCTGGTAGGGGGCTGCCTATGGATAGGAGTGGGGGTTAGTATCTGGTAGGGGGCTGCCTATGGATAGGAGTGGGGGCTAGTATCTGGTAGGGGGCTGCCTATGGATAGGAGTGGGGGGTAGTGTCTGGTAGGGGGCTGCCTATGGATAGGAGTGGGGGGCTAGTATCTGGTAGGGGCTGCCTATGGATAGGAGTGGGTTAGTATCTGGTAGGGGGCTGCCTATGGATAGGAGTGGGCTAGTATCTGGTAGGGGGCTGCCTATGGATAGGAGTGGGTTAGTATCTGGTAGGGGGCTGCCTATGGATAGGAGTGGGGGTTAGTATCTGGTAGGGGGCTGCCTATGGATAGGAGTGGGGGCTAGTATCTGGTAGGGGGCTGCCTATGGATAGGAGTGGGTGAGTGTCTGGTAGGGGGCTGCCTATGGATAGGAGTGGGGGCTAGTATCTGGTAGGGGGCTGCCTATGGATAGGAGTGGGGGCTAGTATCTGGTAGGGGGCTGCCTATGGATAGGAGTGGGGGTTAGTATCTGGTAGGGGGGCTGCCTATGGATAGGAGTGGGGGTTATATCTGGTAGGGGGCTGCCTATGGATAGGAGTGGGCTAGTATCTGGTAGGGGGCTGCCTATGGATAGGAGTGGGGGCTAGTGTCTGGTAGGGGGCTGCCTATGGATAGGAGTGGGGGGCTAGTATCTGGTAGGGGGCTGCCTATGGATAGGAGTGGGGCTAGTATCTGGCAGGGGGCTGCCTATGGATAGGAGTGGGGGCTAGTATCTGGTAGGGGCTGCCTATGGATAGGAGTGGGCTAGTGTCTGGTAGGGGGCTGCCTATGGATAGGAGTGGGGGTTAGTATCTGGTAGGGGGCTGCCTATGGATAGGAGTGGGGGCTAGTATCTGGTAGGGGGCTGCCTATGGATAGGAGTGGGGGTAGTGTCTGGTAGGGGGCTGCCTATGGATAGGAGTGGGGGGCTAGTATCTGGTAGGGGCTGCCTATGGATAGGAGTGGGGGTTAGTATCTGGTAGGGGGCTGCCTATGGATAGGAGTGGGGGGCTAGTATCTGGTAGGGGGCTGCCTATGGATAGGAGTGGGGGGCTAGTATCTGGTAGGGGGCTGCCTATGGATAGGAGTGGGGTAGTGTCTGGTAGGGGGCTGCCTATGGATAGGAGTGGGGGCTAGTATCTGGTAGGGGGCTGCCTATGGATAGGAGTGGGGGTTAGTATCTGGTAGGGGGCTGTCTATGGATAGGAGTGGGGGTTAGTATCTGGTAGGGTGCTGCCTATGGATAGGAGTGGGGCTAGTGTCTGGTAGGGGGCTGCCTATTGATAGGAGTGGGCTAGTATCTGGTAGGGGGCTGCCTATGGATAGGAGTGGGTTAGTATCTGGTAGGGGCTGCCTATTGATAGGAGTGGGGCTAGTATCTGGTAGGGGGCTGCCTATGGATAGGAGTGGGGCTAGTATCTGGTAGGGGGCTGCCTATGGTTAGGAGTGGGCTAGTGTCTGGCAGGGGGCTGCCTATGGATAGGAGTGGGGCTAGTATCTGGTAGGGGGCTGCCTATAGATAGGAGTGGGCTAGTATCTGGTAGGGGGCTGCCTATGGATAGGAGTGGGGGCTAGTGTCTGGTAGGGGGCTGCCTATGTAGAGGAGTGGGGTGTAGTGTCTGGTAGGGGGCTGCCTATGGATAGGAGTGGGGCTAGTATCTGGTAGGGGGCTGTCTATGGATAGGAGTGGGGGTTAGTATCTGGTAGGGGGCTGCCTATGGATAGGAGTGGGCTAGTATCTGGTAGGGGGCTGCCTATGGATAGGAGTGGGTTAGTATCTGGTTGGGGGCTGCCTATGGATAGGAGTGGGTTAGTATCTGGTAGGGGGCTGCCTATGGATAGGAGTGGGCTAGTATCTGGTAAGGGGCTGCCTATGGATAGGAGTGGGGGCTAGTGTCTGCTAAGGGGCTGCCTATGGATAGGAGTGGGGGCTAGTATCTGGAAGGGGGCTGCCTATGGATAGGAGTGGGCTAGTATCTGGTAGGGGGCTCCCTATGGATAGGAGTGGGCTAGTATCTGGTAGGGGGCTGCCTATGGATAGGAGTGGGTTAGTATCTGGTAGGGGGCTGCCTATGGATAGGAGTGGGCTAGTATCTGGTAGGGGGCTGCCTATGGATAGGAGTGGGTTAGTATCTGGTAGGGGGCTGCCTATGGATAGGAGTGGGGGTTAGTATCTGGTAGGGGGCTGCCTATGGATAGGAGTGGGGGCTAGTATCTGGTAGGGGGCTGCCTATGGATAGGAGTGGGGGCTAGTATCTGGTAGGGGGCTGCCTATGGATAGGAGTGGGGGTTAGTATCTGGTAGGGGGATGCCTATGGATAGGAGTGGGGGCTAGTATCTGGTAGGGGGCTGCCTATGGATAGGAGTGGGCTAGTATCTGGTAGGGTGGCTGCCTATGGATAGGAGTGGGTTAGTGTCTGGTAGGGGGCTGCCTATGGATAGGAGTGGGGGTTAGTATCTGGTAGGGGGCTGCCTATGGATAGGAGTGGGGGCTAGTATCTGGTAGGGGCTGCCTATGGATAGGAGTGGGCTAGTGTCTGGTAGGGGGGCTGCCTATGGATAGGAGTGGGGGGTTAGTATCTGGTAGGGGGCTGCCTATGGATAGGAGTGGGGGCTAGTATCTGGTAGGGGGCTGCCTATGGATAGGAGTGGGGGGTAGTGTCTGGTAGGGGGCTGCCTATGGATAGGAGTGGGGGGCTAGTATCTGCTAGGGGGCTGCCTATGGATAGGAGTGGGGGTTAGTATCTGGTAGGGGGCTGTCTATGGATAGGAGTGGGGGTTAGTATCTGGTAGGGGGCTGCCTATGGATAGGAGTGGGGCTAGTGTCTGGTAGGGGCTGCCTATGGATAGGAGTGGGTTAGTGTCTGGTAGGGGGCTGCCTATGGATAGGAGTGGGGGCTAGTGTCTGGTAGGGGGCTGCCTATGGATAGGAGTGGGCTAGTGTCTGGTAGGGGGCTGCCTATGGATAGGAGTGGGTTAGTATCTGGTAGGGGGCTGCCTATGGATAGGAGTGGGTTAGTGTCTGGTAGGGGGCTGCCTATGGATAGGAGTGGGGGCTAGTGTCTGGTAGGGGGCTGCCTATGGATAGGAGTGGGGGCTAGTGTCTGGTAGGGGGCTGCCTATGGATAGGAGTGGGGGCTAGTGTCTGGTAGGGGGCTGCCTATGGATAGGAGTGGGGCTAGTGTCTGGTAGGGGGCTGCCTATGGATAGGAGTGGGGGTTAGTATCTGGTAGGGGGCTGCCTATGGATAGGAGTGGGGGTTAGTATCTGGTAGGGGGCTGCCTATGGATAGGAGTGGGCTAGTATCTGGTAGGGGGCTGCCTATGGATAGGAGTGGGGTTAGTATCTGGTAGGGGGCTGCCTATGGATAGGAGTGGGCTAGTGTCTGGTAGGGGGCTGCCTATGGATAGGAGTGGGTTAGTATCTGGTAGGGGGCTGCCTATGGATAGGAGTGGGTTAGTATCTGGTAGGGGGCTGCCTATGGATAGGAGTGGGGGCTAGTATCTGGTAGGGGGCTGCCTATGGATAGGAGTGGGTTAGTATCTGGTAGGGGGCTGCCTATGGATAGGAGTGGGGGCTAGTATCTGGTAGGGGGCTGCCTATGGATAGGAGTGGGTTAGTATCTGGTAGGGGGCTGCCTATGTATAGGAGTGGGGGTTAGTATCTGGTAGGGGGCTGCCTATGGATAGGAGTGGGTTAGTATCTGGTAAGGGGCTGCCTATGGATAGGAGTGGGTTAGTATCTGGTAGGGGGCTGCCTATGGATAGGAGTGGGCTAGTATCTGGTAGGGGGCTGCCTATGGATAGGAGTGGGGGTTAGTATCTGGTAGGGGGGTGCCTATGGATAGGAGTGGGGGGCTAGTGTCTGGTAGGGGGCTGCCTATGGATAGGAGGGGGTTAGTATCTGGTAGGGGGCTGCCTATGGATAGGAGGGGTTAGTATCTGGTAGGGGGCTGCCTATGTATAGGAGGGGGTTAGTATCTGGTAGGGGGCTGCCTATGGATAGGAGTGGGGGCTAGTATCTGGTAGGGGGCTGCCTATGGATAGGAGTGGGTTAGTATCTGGTAGGGGGCTGCCTATGGATAGGAGTGGGCTAGTATCTGGTAGGGGGCTGCCTATGGATAGGAGTGGGGGTTAGTATCTGGTAGGGGGCTGCCTATGGATAGGAGTGGGGGTTAGTATCTGGTAGGGTGCTGCCTATGGATAGGAGTGGGGGTTAGTATCTGGTAAGGGGCTGCCTATGGATAGGAGTGGGGGGTAGTGTCTGGTAGGGGGCTGCCTATGGATAGGAGTGGGGGTTAGTATCTGGTAGGGGGGTGCCTATGGATAGGAGTGGGGGGCTAGTGTCTGGTAGGGGGCTGCCTATGGATAGGAGTGGGGGTTAGTATCTGGTAGGGGGCTGCCTATGGATAGGAGTGGGGGTTAGTATCTGGTAGGGGGCTGCCTATGGATGGGAGTGGGGGGTAGTGTCTGGTAGGGGCTGCCTATGGATAGGAGTGGGCTAGTATCTGGTAGGGGGCTGCCTATGGATAGGAGTGGGCTAGTATCTGGTAGGGGGCTGCCTATGTAGAGGAGTGGGGCTAGTATCTGGTAGGGGGCTGCCTATGGATAGGAGTGGGGGGCTAGTGTCTGGTAGGGGGCTGCCTATGGATAGGAGTGGGGGCTAGTGTCTGGTAGGGGGCTGCCTATGGATAGGAGTGGGGGCTAGTGTCTGGTAGGGGGCTGTGTTTACATCAGACCATTGTATGATCTGTCTGTGTGTTAAGGTTATCGTTGTTTCAGATTTGTACCAGCCAGCTCTTTGTCTCCTACGTGTACCTGTGTTCTGGTTGAATGGGTATGTTGACCGTTAGCCTACCTAATCTATGTACTGTTATCGGTGTTGTTTGTGTGCAGTCTGGATGAGAAGATTGTTAGACTAGACCACATGGTGTCTGTGTACAGTACTGTAACCTTCCTCCTGTCTTTGCTGTGGCGTCTGGTTTTTTTTCTTCATTTTTCTCAAGAGGTCTGTGTTGTGTGTTGGGTTGAGATCTGTGTTTGTATGGGTCGGAGGGGTGTATTAGGTATGTCTTAGCTAGGGTTTATGGATGTTTAGTGTTGGGTGTAGTTGAAGTCAGAAGTTTACTTACACCTTAGACAAATACATTTTTCCACAATTCCTGACATTTTAATCCTAGTAACAAATTCCCTGTTTTAGGTCAGTTAGGATCACCACTTTATTTTAATAATGTGAAATGTCAGAATAATAGTAGAGAGAATGATTTATTTCAGCTTTTATTTCTTTCATCACATTCCCAGTGGGTCAGAAGTTTACATACACTCATTAAGTATTTGGTAGCATTGCCTTTAAATTGTTTAACTTGGGTCAAACGTTTCGGGTAGCCTTCCACAAGCTTCCCACAATAAGTTGGGTGAATTTTGGCCCATTCCTCCTGACAGAGCTGGTGTAACTGAGTCATGTTAGTAGGCCTACTTGCTCGCACACAATTTTTTCGGTTCTGCCCTCAAATTGTCTATAGGATTGAGGTCAGGGCTTTGTGATGGCCACTCCAATACCTTGACTTTGTTGTCCTTAAGCCAAAACTATAAGTTGTTAACAAGAAATGTGTGGAGTGGTTGAAAAACGAGTTTTAATGACTCCAACCTAAGTGTATGTAAACTTCCGACTACAACTGTATATTGTTGTTCTTACTGGACAACCAATCTCGTCTCCGAGGCTCCGGATCACTTCCTGGTTGTAATAAGACACTGACTCAGGAGGGATGACATCACAGCTGTTACGGGAAGGAGCGATGACATCACAGCTATACCTTGTCAGATCTGTCAGGTATATGCTGACTACTTGTGGAAATGAAGCCCTGGTCAAAGAAGTGCACTATATAGGGGATAGAGTGCCATTTGGGAAAGGCCTTATGTGTACTTCACAGTACACACTGAGGACTTCACCTGGTTTAGTACTCCCTCTGTTAGCTGGTAGGGCCCTACACACTGAGGACTTGACCTGGTTTAGTACTCCCTCTGTTAGCTGGTAGGGCCCTGTTCGGTGCCAGACTCAGTGGTCTAGGTGTTAGCTGGTAGGGCCCTGTTTGGTGCCAGACTCAGTGGTGTAGCTGTTAGCTGGTAGGGCCCTGTTCGGTGCTAGACTCAGTGGTGTAGCTGTTAGCTGGTAGGGCCCTGTTCGGTGCCAGACTCAGTGGTGTAGCTGTTAGCTGGTAGGGCCCTGTTCGGTGCCAGACTCAGTGGTCTAGGTGTTAGCTGGTAGGGCCCTGTTTGGTGCCAGACTCAGTGGTGTAGCTGTTAGCTGGTAGGGCCCTGTTCGGTGGTGCCAGACTCAGTGGTCTAGGTGTTAGCGGTAGGGCCCTGTTTGGTGCCAGACTCAGTGGTGTAGCTGTTAGCTGGTAGGGCCCTGTTCGGTGCCAGACTCCAGTGGTCTAGGTGTTAGCTGGTAGGGCCCTGTTTGGTGCCAGACTCAGTGGTGTAGCTGTTAGCTGGTAGGGCCCTGTTCGGTGCCAGACTCAGTGGTCTAGGTGTTAGCTGGTAGGGCCCTGTTTGGTGCCAGACTCAGTGGTGTAGCTGTTAGCTGGTAGGGCCCTGTTCGGTGCCAGACTCAGTGGTCTAGGTGTTAGCTGGTAGGGCCCTGTTTGGGTGCCAGACTCAGTGGTGTAGCTGTTAGCTGGTAGGGCCCTGTTCGGTGCCAGACTCAGTGGTCTAGGTGTTAGCTGGTAGGGCCCTGTTTGGTGCCAGACTCAGTGGTGTAGCTGTTAGCTGGTAGGGCCCTGTTCGGTGCCAGACTCAGTGGTCTAGTTGTTAGCTGGTAGGGCCCTGTCCGGCAGTGTGTGTGTGTGTGTGTGTGTGTGTGTGTGTGTGTGTGTGTGTGTGTGTAAGAGTAGAGTAGTATTGAATCATTCAGGATGCTTCCTCCTTTTTGCAGCAGCAGCATGGTGAACTGGGTTACGTCCCAAACGGTTACCCAATACCCAGGGCTCTATGTGTCAACAGTAGTGCACTATATAGCGGATAGGGTGCCCTTTGGATTGTGCCCTTGGTCTCAGGCTCAGGCTGGGTATTGTATAAAACATAATGAATCTTTCATTTCAGCTTGCTTGGTGCTCATCAACTAGTCCACCGAAGCGCCTAGTAGAAATAGAGTGAGCAATAGTCTCTATTCACAGGGAACAGATCATTCTCTGCAGTTACCACGGAAATAGTGTTCTGTTGTTGTAGGACAGACGAGTGTATCTGTTCTCAGTAATAAGAGCAGCAGTAATGTAGTAGTGCAGCTGTTCCTACATAGAACTACCTACTATAGGACTACTACCTACTATAGGACTACTATAGAAATACTACCTACTATAGGACTACTACCTACTATAGGACTACTATAGGACTACTAGCTACTATAGCACTACTACCTACTATAGGACTACTATAGGACTACTACCTACTATAGGACTACTATAGGACTACTACCTACTATAGGACTACTACCTACTATAGGACTACTATAGAAATACTATAGGACTACTACCTACTATAGGACTACTATAGGACTACTACCTACTATAGGACTACTATAGGACTACTATAGGACTACTACCTACTATAGGACTACTACCTACTATAGGACTACTACCTACTATAGGACTACTATAGGACTACTATAGGACTACTATAGGACTACTATAGGACTACTACCTACTATAGGACTACTACCTACTATAGGACTACTATAGGACTACTACCTACTATAGGACTACTATAGGACTACTACCTACTATAGGACTACTATAGGACTACTATAGGACTACTACCTACTATAGGACTACTACCTACTATAGGACTACTGCCTACTATAGGACTACTATAGGACTACTATAGGACTACTACCTACTATAGGACTACTACCTACTATAGGACTACTATAGGACTACTACCTACTATAGGACTACTATCTACTATAGGACTACTACCTACTATAGGACTACTATAGACTACTACCTACTATAGGACTACTACCTACTATAGGACTACTACCTACTATAGGACTACTATAGGACTACTACCTACTATAGGACTACTACCTACTACAGGACTACTATAGGACTACTACCTACTATAGGACTACTACCTACTATAGGACTACTATAGGACTACTATAGGACTACTATAGGACTACTACCTACTATAGGACTACTACCTACTATAGGACTACTATAGGACTACTACCTACTATAGGACTACTATAGGACTACTACCTACTATAGGACTACTATAGGACTACTACCTACTATAGGACTACTATAGGAACTACTAGCCTACTATAGGACACTAACTACCTACTATAGGACTACTATAGGACTACTATAGGACTACTACCTACTATAGGACTACTACCTACTATAGGACTACTACCTACTATAGGACTACTATAGGACTACTACCTACTATAGGACTACTACCTACTATAGGACTACTATAGGACTACTACCTACTATAGGACTACTACCTACTATAGGACTACTATAGGACTACTATAGGACTACTATAGGACTACTACCTACTATAGGACTACTACCTACTGTAGGACTACTATAGGACTACTATAGGACTACTACCTACTATAGGACTACTACCTACTATAGGACCACTACCTACTATAGGACTACTACCTACTATAGGACTACTATAGGACTACTATAGGACTACTACCTACTATAGGACTACTACCTACTATAGGACTACTATAGGACTACTATAGGACTACTATAGGACTACTACCTACTATAGGACTACTACCTACTATAGGACTACTATAGGACTACTATAGGACTACTATATGACTACTACCTACTATAGGACTACTACCTACTATAGGACTACTACCTACTATAGGACTACTACCTACTATAGGACTACTATAGGACTACTATAGGACTACTATAGGACTAATACCTACTATAGGACTACTACCTACTATAGGACTACTATAGGACTACTATAGGACTACTACATACTATAGGACTACTACCTCCTATAGGACTACTACCTACTATTGGACTACTACCTACTATAGGACTATTAACTACTATAGGACTACTATAGGACTACTACCTACTATAGGACTACTACCTACTATAGGACTACTAACTACTATAGGACTACTATAGGACTACTATAGGACTACTATAGGACTACTACCTACTATAGGACTACTACCTACTATAGGACTACTATAGGACTACTATAGGACTACTACATACTATAGGACTACTACCTACTATAGGACTACTACCTACTATTGGACTACTACCTACTATAGGACTACTACCTACTATAGGACTATACTACACTATAGGACTACTACCTACTATAGGACTATTAACTACTATAGGACTACTATAGGACAACTACCTACTATAGGACTACTACCTACTATAGGACTACTAACTACTATAGGACTATAGGACTACTATAGGACTACTATAGGACTACTATAGGACTACCTACTATAGGACTACTACCTACTATAGGACTACTATAGGACTACTATAGGACTACTACCTACTATAGGACTACTACCTACTATAGGACTACTATAGGACTACTACCTACTATAGGACTACTACCTACTATAGGACTACTATAGGACTACTACCTACTATAGGACTACTACCTACTATAGGACTACTATAGGACTACTACCTACTATAGGACTACTACCTACTATAGGACTACTACCTACTATAGGACTACTATAGGACTACTACCTACTATAGGACTACTACCTACTACAGGACTACTATAGGACTACTATAGGACTACTACCTACAATAGGACTACTACCTACTATAGGACTACTATAGGACTACTATAGGACTACTATAGGACTACTACCTACTATAGGACTACTACCTACTATAGGACTACTATAGGACTACTACCTACTATAGGACTACTATAGGACTACTACCTACTATAGGACTACTACCTACTATAGGACTACTATAGGACTACTACCTACTATAGGACTACTACCTACTATAGGACTACTAACTACTATAGGACTACTATAGGACTACTATAGGACTACTATAGGACTACTACCTACTATAGGACTACTACCTACTATAGGACTACTATAGGACTACTATAGGACTACTACATACTATAGGACTACTACCTACTATAGGACTACTACCTACTATTGGACTACTACCTACTATAGGACTACTACCTACTATAGGACTACTACCTACTATAGGACTACTACCTACTATAGGACTATTAACTACTATAGGACTACTATAGGACAACTACCTACTATAGGACTACTACCTACTATAGGACTACTAACTACTATAGGACTACTATAGGACTACTATAGGACTACTATAGGACTACTATAGGACTACTACCTACTATAGGACTACTACCTACTATAGGACTACTATAGGACTACTATAGGACTACTACCTACTATAGGACTACTACCTACTATAGGACTACTATAGGACTACTACCTACTATAGGACTACTACCTACTATAGGACTACTATAGGACTACTACCTACTATAGGACTACTACCTACTATAGGACTACTATAGGACTACTACCTACTATAGGACTACTACCTACTATAGGACTACTACCTACTATAGGACTACTATAGGACTACTACCTACTATAGGACTACTACCTACTACAGGACTACTATAGGACTACTATAGGACTACTACCTACTATAGGACTACTACCTACTATAGGACTACTATAGGACTACTATAGGACTACTATAGGACTACTACCTACTATAGGACTACTACCTACTATAGGACTACTATAGGACTACTACCTACTATAGGACTACTATAGGACTACTACCTACTATAGGACTACTACCTACTATAGGACTACTATAGGACTACTACCTACTATAGGACTACTATAGGACTACTACCTACTATAGGACTACTACCTACTATAGGACTACTATAGGACTACTATAGGACTACTACCTACTATAGGACTACTACCTACTATAGGACTCCTATAGGACTACTACCTACTATAGGACTACTACCTACTATAGGACTACTAGGACTACCTACTATAGGACTACTACCTACTATAGGACTACTATAGGACTACTATAGGACTACTATAGGACTACTACCTACTATAGGACTACTACCTACTGTAGGACTACTATAGGACTACTATAGGACTACTACCTACTATAGGACTACTACCTACTATAGGACCACTACCTACTATAGGACTACTACCTACTATAGGACTACTATAGGACTACTATAGGACTACTACCTACTATAGGACTACTACCTACTATAGGACTACTATAGGACTACAATAGGACTACTGTAGGACTACTACCTACTATAGGACTACTACCTACTATAGGACTACTGTAGGACTACTATAGGACTACTATATGACTACTACCTACTATAGGACTACTACCTACTATAGGACTACTACCTACTATAGGACTACTACCTACTATAGGACTACTATAGGACTACTATAGGACTACTACCTACTATAGGACTACTACCTACTATAGGACTACTATAGGACTACTATAGGACTACTACATACTATAGGACTACTACCTACTATAGGACTACTACCTACTATTGGACTACTACCTACTATAGGACTACTACCTACTATAGGACTACTACCTACTATAGGACTACTACCTACTATAGGACTATTAACTACTATAGGACTACTATAGGACTACTACCTACTATAGGACTACTACCTACTATAGGACTACTAACTACTATAGGACTACTATAGGACTACTATAGGACTACTACCTACTATAGGACTACTACCTACTATAGGACTACTACCTACTATAGGACTACTACCTACTATAGGACTACTATAGGACTACTATAGGACTACTACCTACTATAGGACTACTATAGGACTACTACCTACTATAGGACTACTACCTACTATAGGACTACTATAGGACTACTATAGGACTACTATAGGACTACTATAGGACTACTACCTACTATAGGACTACTACCTACTATAGTACTACTACCTACTATAGGACTAATACCTACTATAGGACTACTATAGGACTACTACCTACTACAGGACTACTATAGGACTACTACCTACTATAGGACTACTACCTACTATAGGACTACTACCTACTATAGGACTACTATAGGACTACTACCTACTACTACTATAGGACTACTACCTACTATAGGACTACTATAGGACTACTATAGGACTACTATAGGACTACTACCTACTATAGGACTACTACCTACTATAGGACTACTACCTACTATAGGACCACTACCTACTATAGGACTACTACCTACTATAGGACTACTATAGGACTACTATAGGACTACTACCTACTATAGGACTACTACCTACTATAGGACTACTATAGGACTACTATAGGACTACTATAGGACTACTACCTACTATAGGACTACTACCTACTATAGGACTACTATAGGACTACTATAGGACTACTATATGACTACTACCTACTATAGGACTACTACCTACTATAGGACTACTTCCTACTATAGGACTACTACCTACTATAGGACTACTATAGGACTACTATAGGACTACTATAGGACTACTACCTACTATAGGACTACTACCTACTATAGGACTACTACCTACTATAGGACTACTATAGGACTACTACCTACTATAGGACTACTACCTACTATAGGACTACTATAGGACTACTACCTACTATAGGACTACTACCTACTATAGGACTACTACCTACTATAGGACTACTATAGGACTACTATAGGACTACTACCTACTATAGGACTACTACCTACTATAGGACTACTATAGGACTACTACCTACTATAGGACTACTACCTACTATAGGACTACTATAGGACTACTACCTACTATAGGACTACTACCTACTATAGGACTACTATAGGACTACTATAGGACTACTATAGGACTACTACCTACTATAGGACTACTACCTACTATAGGACTACTACCTACTATAGGACTACTACCTACTATAGGACCACTACCTACTATAGGACTACTACCTACTATAGGACTACTATAGGACTACTATAGGACTACTACCTACTATAGGACTACTACCTACTATAGGACTACTATAGGACTACTATAGGACTACTATAGGACTACTACCTACTATAGGACTACTACCTACTATAGGACTACTATAGGACTACTATAGGACTACTATAGGACTACTACCTACTATAGGACTACTACCTACTATAGGACTACTATAGGACTACTATAGGACTACTACATACTATAGGACTACTACCTACTATAGGACTACTACCTACTATTGGACTACTACCTACTATAGGACTACTACCTACTATAGGACTACTACCTACTATAGGACTACTACCTACTATAGGACTATTAACTACTATAGGACTACTATAGGACTACTACCTACTATAGGACTACTACCTACTATAGGACTACTAACTACTATAGGACTACTATAGGACTACTATAGGACTACTATAGGACTACTATAGGACTACTACCTACTATAGGACTACTACCTACTATAGGACTACTACCTACTATAGGACTACTACCTACTATAGGACTACTATAGGACTACTACCTACTATAGGACTACTACCTACTATAGGACTACTACCTACTATAGGACTACTACCTACTATAGGACTACTATAGGACTACTATAGGACTACTATAGGACTACTATAGGACTACTACCTACTATAGGACTACTACCTACTATAGTACTACTACCTACTATAGGACTAATACCTACTATAGGACTACTATAGGACTACTACCTACTACAGGACTACTATAGGACTACTACCTACTATAGGACTACTACCTACTATAGGACTACTACCTACTATAGGACTACTATAGGACTACTACCTACTATAGGACTACTACCTACTATAGGACTACTATAGGACTACTATAGGACTACTAC